>NC_079900.1:19217895-19221574 GCF_024868665.1 Triplophysa rosa
ATTAAATAAACAATTTGTTGAATTTTATTGTATATGAATTTGATTAAATAAACAATTTGTTGAATGGGTCGTGTCGCATTTAAGTTAGCCAAGTAGCGTTTTGTCTACTGGTAACCTAAAATAAGACTGGCCAGACATACTTTTAACTTGTTAGCTATTGTCATTTACTTATTTCTTTTGCTTGTTTTCACAAATAATCTACAGCGACTCTATTCTTTGCGGATGTGTGCCGTAAGTCAAGTTTGGTCCACAAAAGCGTGCAACGTTTGTTTGTTTTTAAACTATTATATTACACACCTTTTAAATTGCTTAAATAGAACATATTCACATCGTCTTAATTACGGTCACGTATTTAGTCGATCAACATTTAGTTTTTCCTAGTTAACAGATTTGGCTTAATTTTGCCTTATCTAGTATGTAAATATTACCGGATTATGCATCGTGTTTGTTAATATATTGAAAAGCAACAGATTGCGCTCACTAATTTAGGACTTGAAATGATATCCTCAGTCATTCAAGAGCTGTGCCTTAAATCACTGTCAAACATTCAACATTCTCTTAGACAGCCTGACAGCATCTTACTGTCAGGATTAGGCAAGCATTTGGCTCATAGCCTTCATCACTGACAATACCACCATTTTTAAGTCTTTAATCTTCTAGCAGATGACAGCCAGACTTCTTCTCTTGAGCTCCTCTCACAAAGCTTTTCCAGTCTTGATCTGTGACTAAATTGATTCTGTACAGAGATGATATACGGTGGAGAATCGTCACGTCAGCATGTTTGCTGAGTAACGTATTCCTCAAATTGTCAAATTCCTATTTTGTCCCTATCATGGGCATGGCAGTTTTGCTCTGTTGGGCAATAACAGACACGCTACAGGGCAAGATGTTCTCTTTTGTCTTCACAAATATTGTCTTTTTTGAAGGCGACACTGATTTTTTGTGGTAATTTCATAGATCCTCTTCTGAATATAAAGCAGCGTGTTGGCGTGTTAGATATAAAACTTCCCTGAAAAAATAAAATGATCTCTCTTTACAGCTTCTTCTTCACAGACAATGCGTTGACTGGAATGTCAACCTGACCCGAAGTCTTTTTTTTCAGTCAGAGTTTCTGTCAGATTCAGGGAAACATTAATGTAGTTCAAGTCTTTACTCAGACATCTTTTCACCGCATCTAGTTTCAGGTTTAACATGTACTGTATTCTTTACCTGCCAGAGAAACGCATCCTTGATTTATGTCCGCCTAACTAAACGGTTAATAGCCTCTCATTGAGAGAAACTCAATATACAAGAAGCACGTCTCAGAGCGTAGCTAAAATGGCTGCCATTGTCCCAGCATTGAAACGGTGACAAGAGGCTAATTAGCGTTTGGATTCGGTTTCACCAGAAGTCATGAATTATACACTCCGACTTTTGACACCGCAAAGCTACCTGGGCACGGTTAAATTAACCCCATAAGTTTCTTGGGTAACAAAGGCTCTTACAGTGTCAGCGCCGCGTTCATTTTAATGTTTAACCCCGAGATGAGATGGCAATGGTTCTCCAGTCGTCAATAAAAAGGCTTAGGCACAGTGCTGAGAGCTCATTTCTTGCAAGCGTGGTAAATGAGTGACCTTTGGAACGAGCGTTCTGGGGGTATGGCTGAGGAATGGAGCTGCCAGGTTCCAGATGAAGCTTTAGTCTCACTATGACCTTGAGCGTTGGTAAACAGTGCTCTTTATTTGTGTTTGGATGTCTGTTTAATACCTTTTAGGGTTGTAACCAGGGAATGGTGCTTGAGAGTCCCACCGTAGGTGTGCTGGGAAAGATGATGAGGTTGGTAAAGCACTGTCATGCTGGATCATCATGAGATCTCGTGTGTTACGAGAGGTAATTAAGGTCTCAATTTTTCCAAGATATTCCCCGTTGGGTTCTAATGAATGTGTCTTCAAAAATAGGGTGCGTAAGCAGTTTTTATGGGGCTGCAGTTCTGGTGTAATTCTCTTCATGCATAATTATGCAGACCGTGTTCACAAGATCTATCGAAGACAACCTGGGACCTATGAGATTCACAATGGTGACTACAGACTTTTTTCAATGGAACATAAAAAAGATGCACGATGTTGCTGTTGCGCCAGAAACCTAATACAGGAGATTTTGAGAGACTGTGGCGCTGATGACATCACACACTAATTAGCATATTTGTGACGTCATCACGTGCGTTTGGTCTAGTGTTGGCACTTGAAATCTGTTTCGCTTCTACTCTCTGATCTATCACGTTATATATTTTTTATCACAACTGAATGCCATTTTCACATATAATCTGTTATGTTGTCAGACATAAAAAGAGTATAAAATATTGACTGAACACGATCCAATAACATCTCGTGTTTAATCCAACCAGCTGTTACTTTAACTCCTGCTAAAATCCTGATTTATAAACATACATTTTTACATTGAAGAGCGGATTTATGAGGTGATTTTGGCTAAGGATGCAACGATATGCAAATTTTGGCCGATAACTGATCATTCTTTAACATTGGAAGCCGATAACCGATATATTGGCCGATATACAGTATCTGAATATTAATATAACATTTTCTGAGACTGAAAATTATTTTCCCCCTGAAAATCACTTATTAAAGATTCTTTAAATTTTTAACTTTTCTGGTATAATGTTTATTTCATAAACTAATTAACGATGTTCTTCCAGAGCAACCCAGAATGGTGTAGTCAATAGCCACAAGTCTAACAGGTCTCAAGACAGAAAGCATTCAGACAGCAGTCGGCTTCAAACATTATGCTTTTGTTCCTTACACATTCATAAATATCTACATCCAACATACATTTTTTTGCTAATAGCAGTAAGGGAATGATCACGACAGTAAGACAGTACTGTACTGGATTTTAACTGTTAACTGCTGCGTGCAGCTGAAGTGGTTCAACCAGAGGAAATGATTTATAATTTATCGTCTAGAATATATCGGCCTAAATTGTATTATCGGCCGATACGATAACATTAAAAATGACTATTTATTGGCCGATAATTTATCGTGCATCCCTTATTTTGGCTATATTACTTGTTTGTCTCATGCAGCGCATATCCTTTACTGCTGTTGCTCTTCTCAACAATTTGTTGTTGTGTTATGAGCGCTTTTTTATTTTAAATACGAGTGATAGTTTTATTGTAGATCACGTATAGCGGAGACAATTCGGCGCATGTTCAGAAATATGGGAGAATACACTGTTGCTGTTACACAGAGTTACAACTACAGAACACCACACCGTAGGGAGGGCGAGAGCTCGCACACAGACTGAGAAAGGGTGTGTGGGAAACTCTGCTAACCTTTTGTTAAAGGGATAGTTCGTCCAAAAATAAACTTTGTGTGATTTTTTTTACTCACCCACATGACGTTAAACATGTTTAGAGAGCTTTCCAGGCCTCCTCATGGACATCATGGTGTCAGTTTTTGCCAAGGTCCAGAAAAGTACTAAAGACATCGTTAAATTGGTCCATCCGTGCATAGTGGTTCAGTTGAATTTTTTTGAAGCGACGAGAATGCTTTATGTGCGAAAAACAAACCAAAATACTGACTGTATTCTCATCTGTCTTGTCAGTGTATGGCGCGCGTTCACGAGAAGTTCTTTAGTACATTTCTGGTCCTTGGCAAAAACTGACACCATGATGTCTATGAGGAGG
>NC_079900.1:19223432-19235003 GCF_024868665.1 Triplophysa rosa
ATGCGTGGAATGGTGTGCTGTGATTGGTTGAGCGGATATATCGCGTTCTGCAGAGAAGTGACACTGACGTATATCACGGCGGATATCGCATTTTGCGTAAAATTGAAAAGTGACTTTTCAATACCGACCTGATACATTACTGATTTTGGCGGAATTTTTTTGTCAGGTGTGTCGAACAAACCACATAGGCGGAGTTTGAAAGTAGGTTATTCGAAAATGTCAAAAATGTTCATGAGCCACGAATTCAAAGAGAAAAAAGAATTTTGTTTCTTGCATGTACGGTTAAGAAGTTATGAGCATAAACATAAGTGAAACTTTGAACTGGTGGCGACCCTATAGAGTTCTAAATTTGCCATGGTAACATAGGAGACTATCTTCTATCTATTTGCAAAGTTTTGTAACTTTCCCATGTACAGTTCTGTGGGCCGCCATAGACGCATGGCAGAAAAAGCATAATAATAATAATAAGAAAAATAATGGGACTTGACCCCTAATAAATAATATACCCTCTAAGTACACAATGAAGCTTGAGGCTAGTATATTTTTTACATAAAATGCAGGAACGCAAATGAAAAAAAAAACATACTGTGCTTTATCTGAATTTTTCTTTGTTTCCATATTAATTTAATCTGTCGTTGCTTAGCAAATGCTAATATTTTTTTACTTGCCAGACTTTTTATAGAAAATCCATGAACAATGCAAATGAACAAAAGAATAAACGCAACATACTCATCTGAATTTTTCTTTAGGTTTCCATATCAATGTTTCCGTTGAATCTACCATTTTCATCCAAAGTAAAGCAAAGAAAGAAGACAATTTTATGTGATGTGTCAATTCTCTTTACACATCAAGTCGTTGAGTGCGTAAGAAAAAGCGACAGAGGGCGCGCTCGGCTTAAAGACGGTGTACTGCCAAGGCAGGTGTTGAAATGATATCTGCGCTGAACTTATTCTTTGCATCTAACCTTAATCGCAGGCGAGTAAAATCGGAAAATGTACTGTCCCTTGGTTAATTAAAGATATTTTTTAGTCGCCTATTGGAAAATTTACTCGCATATGCAAGTGATTTACTCGCATTGTAGAGGGTTGCCTTTGTCTCCTTTGTTTTACCTATCTTACCATACTTTATCTTATCTAACAATAATTGAATTAAATGTATTTGACATTAGGTTCATCTAACTTGGTCTTTCCTTTTTAATAAGCTAAAAAGTGTTGTTGATCTCTTACTTCTCCGAAATATTTGTAATTGTTCTGTGAACCTGCAGGTTGGGATCTCACCTGAGTCCCTCAAGAACTGAGTGCTACATCACCTCAGATATGTTCTATGTAGAGGTGCATTTGGATAAAGCAGGACAGCTTGTGGATGTCAAAGTAGCCCATCATGGAGAAAACCCTGCGGTGAGGGGAACATTCTTGGTTGTTTTGAGTAGTGTAGACAAGCTGTCTGTTTTTTTTCATGTTTTTTCATCTGTGCAATTTTATCTTATTCTTTTTCAAGTAGAGTTGTCCTGAGCTGGTACAACATTTAAGGTAAGCAATCAATTTTAAAATAATAATATGTATATGTACATAATATAAGCATATCATGTGTTTATGGAGTTTTATTCAATTTGATTCTTTACTACAACCTTTGGAAAGTTGAACATTACCAGTTTTTTATGTAATTGGTATATTTTAGCAGCCTGTTTGATTTTGGGTAGCGAGTGACCAATCACAGCAGACTAGGTCTGCATGACCAATCAAAGCATTTTAGTAAGAGAGATTTCATAGAACCAGAGACTCAACAGCCTATTTTCCTGAGAATCCAGACAGCTGTGTAGAATACAGGTGAAATAAGTGAATTAAAAAGCGTTTTTTTTTTAATTAAAACATGAGCACCTTTTGTTGAGCATCCAAAAAACACAATCAAGACCTAGAAAACAGGCAAAATAGCACCCCTTTAAATCTTTTTTTATAATACAAACTTTTATTTTTACAGAGACAAAAACTTTGACGAGTTCTCCAAACATCTGAAGGGGCTGGTCAACCTTTACAAGTTACCCGGAGACAAGTGTGTATTGCTTTAGTTTTTGTTTTGTTTTATATTTTTCATAATCATATCATGTATTACTTCAACACATGCAGTCCACACATGATTAAGATGATTTTCTCATTTTCGTCAGCAAATTGAAGACTAAGATGTACCTGGCTCTCCAGTCTCTGGAGTTAGACCTCACCAAGATGATGCATATGTTCAGGTACATTGATTTGTTTCTACCATGGGTACCATGGGATTTATATTCTTAAAAAGGTCCCTTATCAGCCCTGTGGTTGAAAACGAAACCATTTACTTACTGGCTGGCTTGAATCGGCGTGGAGTGGAATGATGAAGCAACAAGAACGAGATGGCGAGATGATGGAAAAGCACTCATTGTCAGGGCACTGATCAGGGAGTCGGCCATTTTAAGGGCTGTCACATTCGCAAAATCCTTCCAATGCACTGAAGCGTTTGTTCCCCAAAATTCCCACAATGCAACGCAAAAACCAGTTTGCATCGATGCTCCCTATGTTCTCTTAACGGAAATCACGTGACTTTTTTTATCCGTTTAACCGAAATCGCACGAACCAACTCGATAAACTTCATCAAACCCGACAGAACTTTTGAAAAGACAAACATTTATTTTTGTTCAAATATGAACACGTTGCTAGTCAGGCAGGGAACACAATCTACTTTTAAATGTAATATGATTAAATATAATTTTTTTAATGTAACATTTAAATGTAATATTCCTCCAAATTTATGCATGGATATGTAACAGATTAATGAAAGTGTTTTTCATAGTTTACTTTAATCAGTATTAAAAAATGGAGAGTCGGAGAGATCTTAGTTTTGCCTGTTGTTGATAAATACCAGCTGTGAATTATCACAACGTGCCAACGCGTCACATCACAGGAAAACAAGTGAACATTGTCCCAATGTGAAGTGAGCTAGGGTTTTATTTTATTTCACTTTAAAGGGATAGTTCACCCGCAAATGAAAATTCTGTTATTTACTCACCAAAATTCTTTGTTCTGCTAAACACAAAGGAAGATATTTGGAAGATTGTCAGTAACCAAGCAGATCTCATCCCCCATTGACTCCCATAGTATTTATCTTCCTTACTATGGCAGTAAATGAGGGATGAGATCTGCTCGGTTACTGTCATTCTTCCAAATATCTTCCTTTGTGTTTAGCAGAACAAATAAATGTATACAGGTTTGGAACAATCTGAGGGTGAGTAAATGAATTTTCATTTTTGGGTGAACTATCACTTTAATATTTGTTGTTAATATAGGGAAGAGTAAGAGAATCAGATGATCTTAAAATGATTCTCAATTTTACATTTTCACACTGTCTACAGCGAGTCAGAAAGTTCTCAGAACTCATCAAAACCATCTTTAGTTGTGTCGTGAAGATGAACTAAATTTAATGTTATACGTTATTATATGGACTGTGTGCTCTAATGGCAGTCTTTGCAGGTTCTTTTCTGCATAGAGATCCCATTTGTTTAATGTTATAAGGGTTGGCAATAGCTTGTTAAACCGGCACTACAATTTGCACATAGCAAGTTCCCCAATAAACTGTAAATGAAAAGCTTATGATTTGATTTTAAACTGTAAACTAACACATGAGCTACTAGGTTGTATTTAATTGACTAAGCGTTTTATTAAATAATGCTTTATGTAACCTAATTATATATTTTTTCAATCATATAATTATTAGAATCCTTAAAATGTTGTTTGTAAAATGTTTGGGTAAGCCACTTAAGGGTAAGGAAGGCCTACACATATGCACATAATCAGGACCCTGATAGCACACATACATCTGGTTTACGTCTATTTGACGTCTGCATTTACATCTGCAAGACATCTACAATACATAGTTTGCTCATCTGCAATACGTCTCGGAGATGTCTGCTGTCAGACATCATATAGACATCTAGAAGATGTCTGTAAGATGTTTATGATTTAGAATGGATGTACAACAGCTCTTTCTAAGATGTTTAGCAGATGTTTTTAAGCAGCAGATCTCCAGATCTTTAGCAGATGTATTACAGACGTTCAGACGTCTCCGAGACGTATTGCAGATGAGCAAACTATGTATTTAAGATGTCTTGCAGATGTAAATGCAGACGTCAAATAGACGTAAACCAGATGGATTGTGCTATCTGGGGATGGCACAACCCCCACCTCATTTTGAACTAGGAAAAGCACTGCTTTGGCATAAAGGAGTGATATTAAAGTCCCACTGCATTCGATAATTTAAAAAAGCAGAATATTTTTTCCTGTGATGATCATTTCTTCATGCCTTAAATGCACTTCGAGCGACCCGGGTTTAATTCCCGTCTCGTCATCTTTCCCGATCCAACCCCCTTCTCTCTCCCACTTCGCTTCCTGTCACTTCCTCTGTTCTGTACATATAAAGGCAAGAACGGCAACAATAAATAAATAAAAAAAACACTACATTGACATATAAACATCATTCAAAACTTGATTTTCACCACAGGGGGACTCAGAAGTGTTGGAACCATTTTCCACTGGTTATTGTGGGTCGTATTACACAACCTTTTATGCCATGGTATAGTGACACTTTTTTGTCAAATTGTTTCAAAGCAGCTTTACACTCATACATTTTCTGCTACAGGATAGCCATGAATGCCAGCACTGTGGAGACAATTCTTCATGGAGGCGTGGGTCTGTTGACAGCGAGGAGTGGTGGTCATCTAGTGTCTCTGCAGTGTTATGTTTCTCCATACGACATCTTTGAGGAAGGATCAGGAATGCCGCTCAACTTCACAGATGCCAATAGTGAGATCGTTTTTCAATCCGACAAAATGCAAAAGCTCATTCACATAGTTAACCACGCTTGTTTTCCTCCGTCTTTTGTGTTCTGCAGTTCCTCGTACTTTAGGTGTGAGTGTATTGGTGACTGTCGAGGGCACCTCATCGGTATATAAGCTTCCCATTGCTCCACTTATTACAGGATCCCATCCAGTTGACAACAAAGGGTCAGACATACAGGCAATGAAATAGTTTAACAAAAATGAAATTTCTGTCATAATTTCATAGTTTCAAACCCGAATAAACTTTCTATTAACAAAAAACGATATGTCAAGCAGAACGTCCAAACTTGTACACTGTTCTGATTCGTGAAAACACAAGGTAACTTAGAACTACAAAAAAACGTTAAATGAAATCCACAACGTAACATACCAGGCTTTTTAAACTCTTTCTTTTTTCTGAGAAACAGTTTTGACAGAAGTTTCATTTTTGAATTGTTGTTTTGTAACTGGTTTTTATGTTCATTGGCATGTTTTTATTTAGTAATTCATTCTGGCAGTTTGTCATTGTTGGAGTGTCAAGTCAGATATTCGTTTACTCCGTATTGTGTTTCTAGGACTCCATCATTTTCTTCAGTAACGAACTCAAACTGTGTAGATTTACCTGCGTGCTTCTTCTTGAAGATGAACCATCCAATGCCTTTTTCTTTATCATTTGTTCAAAAGATGGGAAATATCACGGGTGAGAAAATATGTCTTTTACTAAAGCAAATTGCTCAAATATTTTCAGTTCAGATGTTTTCAGTTCCACCACGCATGCAAATAATAATCATGTGATGTGTCGTTTCCCATGGGGACTCGCGTACCAGTGAATGTCACCAATTGTCTACCTCTTACGATTTTTAGGAATCCCAGTATTTGAATCTGCGCCCACCTTGTCCTCACTCTATGAACTCATTATTAAAAGTCAACTGCGTGAAGAGGGTTGTGTCTCTCCTGGTCTGGACAAATCAATGCGCTTCTATGCAGTGAGTGTTAGATGCCATTAAATGTTTTGCATTTACATTTAGTCATTTAGCAGACGCTTTTATCCAAAGCGACCTAAAAATGAGGCAGAACAATCTTTTGATTACAGCATGAATATATTCTAGATGGTACATGGTTCTGCTGTGAATTCTGAAGATCTTGACATATTTAAGAAGAGTTTTATTTATTTCATCTTTATCACTACAGTTATCCTATAGTTTAACATATGTTTTAACCATGGATTAGAGAGGTTTCAGAGAGGGTTTGTGTGACTTAACCCCTGGTTCATCAAGACTTCAAAATGTATGTATTCTGATTTAATACAATTAAAATGTCCCACTCTCTAAATGCCCCTATATTTAATAAGTGTTTACCAGGACAGCAGCACTGCTATTATCTAAATGGTGATGCTCCAGTCCAGGATGGAAGATCTCTGCAAGGAGCTTTGGTTCACAAGATTCCCTTTAGACATCCTGCGCAAGTGCCCACTCTCCTTGACATTATTCGACACCAGGCTGCTTACAACACACTGATTGGTAGCTGTGTCAAAAAGACCAATATTAAGGAAGGTGGGTATATAATCTTTTAAGGGGCGGTATTTGTGGCGATTAGATATGTTTGGTTTAACTGTATAATATATATATATATATATATATATATTAGGGTTGTCAACGTTAACGCATGCGTTTCATTTTTTCCGATTAACGCGTTAAAATATTAAACACAATTAACGCAGCATCCGTTTATGTTGTCAGTCTTCGTCTAGCGTTACGTTATATAATCACGCTCTCATTCATGTAAAGGCCTTTAAATCATTTAAGCGTGATTTGAAACAGCTGTTTCCCACCAGACGCGAATGAAGCGTTAAGCGCGAGTGATTTACATGTTAAGTCAATGCAAAGACGCGATAGACCTCCTTGTGGCGCGATTCGCGCGAATGAGGCGGCACGAATGACCCGAATTGAGCGTTTCGGGCGTGATTCGCGCGAGTTGAAAAATCTGAACTTTGGCGAAAATTCGCGTCGCGTTAACCAATCAGGAGCTTGCTCTAGTAGTGACGTGCAGCGTCTGTGCACGAAGGCAGCCCAGAGAAACAGATAAACAGCGCAACTGAAGTCTATTTGAATTATAAACAGAGAGCATCTTTACAGTAACTAATCACATATTTAAAAACTACAATACTAATTACTGTCTAGAAATGCAATCAGAAGTTGTTGAAAGTGAAAATGAAACTTACATTTATACAAAACTATGCTCCAACGGGCGTTTCGGCCACAATTTTATTTTTTCGAGCTTGTGTCTGTTGTGAATTTCAAGGGGCGAGCAAGTAAACTCAAAATGTTCAAGGGTCCAACTACGCGCAAATATCGCGATTCATTCGCGCAAGTCGCATTTGGTGGGAACGCTCAGTGACGCGTTCAGTATAGATAGACAGTGCGGAACCCGAATGCCCCCCCCCCGTCTTTGCCGTCTCCCCGCCCCTTGGCGTGCTCGGCGCGTCTCTCCACTGGGGCGGCTGGCCAAGGGCAAAACGCACTGAGGCCAGACCCGGGCCGGCGGCCTCCTTCGCGATTCAGCTTTTAGCTGTGAGATGCGGCGCAACACGACAGCGGTCCAGTCTGGTGTATACAGTCACGGGCTAAAGGCTGCGTCAGTGAATCTCTGTCAGACAATACTCACAAGATTATGCCAGAAAGCCCGTTTTGTCAAGTATTTTCGTAAGCACAGATTTCAACGTGCTAAATAAAATCTTAAATGAATGCAAAATGTTCTTAAAGTAGCTGTATGTAATAATTTTACTGTATTAAATCAAAACAATACCTTAATATGTTCATAGGCATTTAGAAAACGTGCTAAGTTCATATATCGGTTTGTCCAAAAAACAATGTTATAGCCAGTTATTCCACTCAGAAATGTGCTTTCCATAACAGAATGTCTGTTTTTGTTTTGGTCCGTGTGACCCCGCCCACTGACGATTTACCCACTAGTGTAGTGTACTAGCCAGTTGGCGACAATCACTGCATATTGCAGCAAACAAACGATCTGGGGCAGAGCAGATTCCACCCTTTCCGGTACTATTACGTTGCAAACTTAGAAAGAATTACTATATTATTTTACAACTTACGAGGAGTAATATACAATTTTATTACGGTTATTTAAACGAGACAGGAATATGGCCCGTAAATGCGACCTCCGGAGGACGCAACCACTGAAACGAGCTGCTGATTGAGTTATATTGGCAAACAACAAAACCACTGCAAACATATAGATTATCAGATAAACTTAGTGTAAGAGTTGATGCTGTCCATTGCACTCCTGTAAGTGTCTGGCAACTCCTGTGAGCGTGGAGTCTGAGGAGGGGCGGGGAAAAACCTCGCCAATATTTTGAATTTGGACTGCCATACCAAGCTCAACCGCTAGGTGTCAATCTTACATACAGCTCCTTTAAAATGGGAAAGTGGGTCAGATCTGCGCAGAGCGGCGGCTCTTGAAGGGGCCGCATTCTTAAACCTGCTGCTGCGACTCCTGTCACTAATGTTAATCGAAGAGGAAAAGAAGAAATGATTGTGTTTTGTAGCTTGAATTCTGTATTTAATTTAGAATTTAGCATTAAAGACTGTACTGTACACTTATTTCAATTTCTGTATATTTCCTACTTGTTAGACATGATAGCTCTCAAAATACTGTACTTCAATGTTGAACGGCTATACTTAATGTTAAAATAAAAAAATAAAACAATTAATAAAGACATCAGTTGCAGTATTAATATCAGAATGTTGACTTTCATTTATAAAGTGAAAGTGAAAGTGACCTATTTGTCAGATGATGAGTAAAATGATGTTGTTAAAGAAATTGTTGTTTTACATTCATTTGGAGATTAAATGTGAAATTATTATAATGTAAAAGTATATTTAAAAACATTATGTGCAATTAATCGTGATTAATCAGATTATTTTTTTAATCAATTGACAGCACAAATATATATATATATATATATATATATACGGAATGAAAGTCTGAATATATTGAATGAAACTCTAAATATATGGAATGAAAGTGCAAATTTGATAATACTTAATAAAGTAAAACTATTTATTTCCTTGTTATCAGAACAACCACCTTCTCAATTGATGACTTTAAAATGGCTATCGCGATGAAATAGCAAACATATTTCTTCATTGTTCGAAGCGTATTGAGTCTGATTGCCAGCATTTTGGCCTGTACACGCATTCACATTCATTTGTTATTACTTAAAGTTGCTGCTACTAGATTACGCGCAGACTCACTCATTGTTCAACATCTCAACAATCACAAATAAAAACACAAGATGGTGCTTTGATGACGTCAGTTTTATTCCATATATTCATACTTTCATTCAATAGTTACATTCCATATATTCAAGTTTCAATCCATATATTCAACCAATCATATTATAAATACTTTAATTTCCTGAATGGCATGCCATAATATATACCGTATATATACTGTATGGATGTATATGTTTGTATATACTGTATATATACAGATATCATATTTGAGCTTCTTTCAGGGACTGACCCTTTATATAGATTCCATAATCTTCAACTCATTTTTAATTAACATTTTAGCTTGTCAATTTTTTCTGCAATTTTTATACATCACTAATTTCAAACATGCAAGCGTAAGCTTTTAACCCAAAAGGTTTTCATGAACTTTTGACTAGCAGTTACAACTCTCTTGTACACACTGTTCTTGTCTTGCTTCTGTTTTGGTGTGTGGAGAAAAGTTATAATAGTATTTACTGTTTGTAGCAGATACCCCAGCACTTCTGCAGTTTGAGGTGTGCCCACTAACAGACTCGAGCTTTAGTGTGTCCTTCCAACACCCAGTCAATGAATCACTTGTCTGTGGTAAGACACAAATTATTCTCACTTTACAACTGTCTCTCAAGAAAACCCTTAATGTAATCTGTAACGTACAGCATTTTGTGACTCTGTCTTTATTACTCTTTATTACAGTGGTGATGGAGGTGATTGACTCAAGGCAGGTAGCCTGTAAACTGTATAAGGGATTATCTGATGCTTTGATCTGCACTGATGACTTTATTACCAAAGTTGTCCAGAGGTATGAACAAATGTTTTATTCTGTAGCTCAAGTGGTAGCAACACCTAGGTTTGGAATTCTGTTCCCAGGGAATGAACATTCGCATAAAGTATATAGACGGTTTCAAAGCAACTACATAAACAAACGTTACTGCGCATGCACACTTTTGTGGCCCAAACTCAACTACTCAAAACCACATAAAAGTATTTATATTTGAAGTAAGGTGAAGCCACGGCACCGGTCCCTTCAACATTAAAGCGGTATATAAAATGCCTCATTCATTCATTATTTTGGGTTACCAGTAGAAAAAACTTTACTTGGCTAAACTTAAATGCGACAAAGTTACACATCCCATTCAACAAATGGTTTATTTAAAAAAAATTATACAATACAATATTAATATAAATTACATAAAATATAAATCGTTTTTATTAACCACTAGCCAGACTGATAAACAAACATAGACCGGAAGTTAACTTTGGGCATGACGCGTGCATCCGATGAAACATTCGATAGCTCATGCTTATAATATAAATGCAATAATATATACGGCATATACAATATACAAACGTATATACAATAATGCGATCACTGATATAAAAAAACCTACAATAAACTAGTAGCAAATTAAGCCCAAGTAAATTGTTAAATACTATTATTTAATAATTTGGAATAAATGTATTCCTGTCTGAAGTTGAGGTGGTAGGACCCTTATTAAAATGTTTGGTAACTGACGGAGGTTGTAGTGTTGCATCCTACAAAGGGGTGATCAGTAAGCTGTCATAAGCTGGATGAAAACTAGAGCTAAATGACTACATACTAGAAACTTAAAAAAAAGACAGTATTACAGTATGTCAATAATCATATTCAAAGTTAATGAACTGGAATTCCCATTATGTATTTTTTTCTAGATGTATGTCTATTCCTGTGACTATGCGTGCCATCCGATGCAAGGCGGAAACTATTCAGGCAGATACCCCAGCATTGTCCCTTATTGCTGAGACTGTGGAAATAATGGTGAAGAGGAACCTGCCCCCAACTAGTAGCCCAGGTTACTTGGGAATTGGTACAGGGGCTGATGGAAGCAACCCAATAGGCCTTCCTGGTGTAAGTGGTGGGACCACATCCACAGGAAGCAACAGTGTTGTGGGTGTAGGGGGGAGTGGGTCTTTCCAAGGCCCAATTACCTCATTTAACATCAATCGAACAAGTCAGGGAGGCTCAAGTATGGATAGTGTTGGACATGTAGGAGGCCAGCAGCAATCAATGCAACAACAACCTCAGTTGCAGAGCCACAGTTCAGATGACTTTAACAAAGTCACTCAGAATCCAATCTTAACAAGCCTTCTGAAAATCACAGGCAGTGTCGGGTCCAGTCCTCCTCCTCAGCCTCACCAGACTCCACCACCGACCACCTCACCAGCAAGCAACACCAAAAACCACCCCATGCTAATGAACCTACTAAAAGATAACCCTTCACAAGAATTTGCGTTGTATGGAGGTAGCCCTTTAGACAGACAGAACTCATCTGGGTCCCCACGGACTGATAGCCAAGGGCAGTCCTGCTCTGGCACCAAAGGTAAGAAAAAACGTCCAAGAGGCTCTGAAAAGGGACTAATGGGAACAAGTGGAGGAATTGGCATGAAGCAACAATCTCAGCAGCA
>NC_079900.1:19236193-19245511 GCF_024868665.1 Triplophysa rosa
CGAGGGTCCACGCCCGCAGCACTTTGACACCCTTTGTGGTGTCCGTACGATGCCTCTCCGGGAAAACGGCCCCTAAACTCCGATAAGGGAAAAAAGTCCCAATCATAATAAGAGTGAGCGAGAATTTGGCGTCCAATCCAGGTATACGAGCCCTTCGTCTGCCTAGTCGACCGATGGCAATCTATATGAATGGACAATTGTCCATGATTTACCTAGCTTCCCTTGCCAGCCTGACAGTCTGGGAAGCCGGCAGGCTCCCAGAAATGAGACGGGGACTAAAGGTACGATCTTTTTCATCGTCCCCCCGGGGGGTGGTTCGATGGCTAGCAGTACGGATTCCTTGCCGGGGGAGGTCCCCCAGGGAGGAGATCGGCTCTGCTGTTTTTCCTGCCTGGCGACTGCGCAGCTCAACGCACTGTCTGACTGAGAGTGCTGAGGGCTGGTGTTTATACTCGACATTGCGCTTCACCATGATGCAACGTCGAGTTTGCCGTTCACCGTCGTGCAGAGGGTGAGAGCGGCTGAGGTAACCCAGAGAGAGAGGAAACTCTCCTTTTTTGAGAGTAAGTGGGCGCTAGCCCCCCGGAGGGGGCCAGCAGATGGAGAGATGGGGCAGGATCCGTCCCTATCCGACTTCCCAGCGATGTGGCTGGGGTCGGGCCCAATGGTAGCCTCGATCCCCCTGAGGTCTTCCCATGACAGCCGCTTTGCCGCGGCTGCTGATGGGGCGATGGTCTCCTCTTCGCTGCTCCTCCAGTGGAGGGCGTCGCAGAGGACCAGAGCTGCTGGAAGCAGACAGTGCACGGGACTCGACAGCCGAGGCGGCCGAGTTGTGGCACGGAGGACTGCTTTTTACTGTCGAGAACCCTCCGGGGGGGCCGCTGCGGCTCGACAGTAACACCAACCAGCCCCCCCTTGCGAGACGGGTGCGTCGAGAAAGCGGAACTTCTCAGCGTTACTCATCTGCGCAAGGATCGGCCAGAGGAGTTTCTCACGGACCACAAGTGTGGACATCTTCCGACCCAGGGCCCGCGTGGTCACCTCGGTCGCCCGTAGAGCGAGGTCGGTGGCGGCGCAGAGTTCCTGCATAAGCGCTGGGTCGGTCTTACCCTTGTGGAGCTCTCTCAACGCCCTGGCCTGGCAGGAGCCATAGCGTGGAGAGAGTAGGCAGCTTGGTCCGCCGCAATGTAAGCTCTCGACACCAGAGATGCCGAGACACCACATGCTTTGGACGGGAGTCTAGGTCGAGCCCCACCTGGTGGCCGCCACCTACGGGCACGAGTGCACCGCGGCGGCATACTCCACCTGGGGGACACCGACGTATCCTCCAGCTGTCTCAACCTCGAGGGAAGAGAGGGTGACGGAACTTTGTTTGACGTGAAACGTGCCGGGAAGGGGCGTTCCAGGTCTTACAAAGTTCCTCATGCACTTCCGGTAAACACGGCACTGGGGGCGGGCGCTGCTTGGAGCCGCGCTCAAACCCGAGGCGCCATGTAGCCAGCCGCGAGCGCCGGCAGAGGCAGTGCGGGCACTGCAACCCAACACTCATGGCGGCCCGGGAAAGCATGGCCGACATCTCGACGTCCGCTTTTCCCTGGGCTCGACCCCCCGAGGGAGGGAGCCCGAGGAATTGTCGGAGTCGGATGGCAGTACGTCACCCCCCGATGCTGCAAGAGACATCTCATCATCACGCATCTTGTCCGAATACGTAATTGAGGAATAAGACGGCGGACCGTCTCCTGGGGAACGGTCAGACGAGCGAGACGAGGTGTGAACGGTCCGTGAGCCCGTGGCTGGCAGATTATCGCTCACAGTAATCCTTATATCACCCTCGCTGCTTGCCGTAGCGGACGGCAGGGCCGTAGTCCTGCCGCCACGGACGGGGAGCAAACGAGGTGGTGGCTGAGTCCCGTGGGAATACAGCCACCTGTGACGCAACGTCTGAATCGTCACCGCCCGCAGTGCGGGCAGGACTTTTCCACAACGTCTGCCCCAGCGTACTGGAAGCAGGCATTGTGTCCGTCCCCCTCCTCGATGAGTGTGTTGCACCCATGAGAACAGCGGGACAAGCCACGCTGGAGAAATTTGCTCTTTTAGAAAAGGAAATTTGCTCGAACACCTCCGGAACTGCCGAGACACCCAGGGGAGAGTCACTGCAGGAAGGGACCGTCCGCTGTCCACGTCGTAGATTCCAGCAGAAAGAATGATCACCAAGATCGTAGAGAAGCTCATCAGATGCGTAGNTTCAATATCCCTTCCTAGTGATGTATTAGTGCTTTACAATAGATTGCTTAGAGTGTGTGTGTTTTGTAGCAGACATTAAATCACTGTGAAGTAAAACTGAAAAAAAAGGACATTGCTGTGGACTTAATGATCTTGTCTTTCTGTGTTTAGGACCTGGGGAGACTGGAAAGTGATGTAAAAAGCCTCCATCAGTCTTTAGAGAGAGTCCAGGAGACACTGGTCTCCCCTGATCTGGCTCGCCTCAGCCTCAGGGAACAGCTGGCTCAGAGACAGGTGCGCTCTACATATCCTCATTCCTTATTGTTACCTCATTCACTCAAATCTCATCCGGTTTGAGCAGTTTTCACTTTTCATTGACTCAATGATCCGGTCATAGCGGTTCTCCAGTTAACAGCACAGTGAATTGATAAAATATTCTACGAATCAAAATAAAGAGTACAGAGGGTTTAGCTGATAGGCTGCTACAAACCAATGCTGAATATTTGTTCCTCAGATTCTGTTGTCTGAGATGGAGGGTCTCAAGCAGCAGGTGCAAGCCATGCAGATGTGTCAGAGCGCCCTCCGGCTGCCAGAGGAGGTCATGGCAACATTACCGCTCTGTGTTACTGCGCAAAGTCTGCAGCAAGAAAGCAGTCATCTCCAACACAACACGATTCAACAGTGCAATATACTACAGGTATCTAAACTCAAAACAGAAAGTTGGTCCTTTCTCTCTTAAAGGTGTGGAGTTTGCTGTTTTATATAGACATTCACAATGCAAAACTCATTTTCAGACCATTTTCTAACATTTATATACATATATATATATATATATATACTGTATATATATACTGTATATATATAAAATAAAGTTTTCTGAATCTAATACAGTTGTAACTTGTTTGTTTTGAATGGTGAATGAATGAATGGTTTTTTCTATACATAACTGTTTTTACTGCATACGGGTTATCTTATATAGTTATATAATTGACCTTTGTATATATATATATATATATGTATATATATATATATATACATATATATATATACTGTATATTGACTGAATGAGAAAAACAAAGCTTATGAAATATTATCAGGTTCCTTTCACTATATATCTCAAAAACTTTCCACAAACTGATGGAAAGAAACTGGCAAAGGCCTGTGAAACAGCATACCAAATATGAAGAGAAGTGAAGAATCCTAATGTGGTTTACAGTGTTTGGCTCTTTGTGCACCAGAGGAAAACCTTTAACCACAAACACAGGAAGTGCTCTTCTATAAAAAAATCACCGCAAGGGCTTGAGAGCTTGAGAGTAGGTGTGTTGACAGAAAGCATGTGGTAAATGGCAGGGATGTTTTTGTCATGAAAGAATATAAATGGCACAAGAGAAGAAGAAGATTTATGGTCACAGGAAGTAGAATAACGGCCCACTCAGCCCATTAAATGACAAGTAAGAGAAAGTTGGACATATTTCACATTGCAGTAAGAAATGAAAATTTGAAAAGAGAGAATATGTCAGACAAATATCATGTTGCAAATCTGGCATATTTCCACAAACATATTGGAAAATGAGCTTTATACTTCACTTCAGCAGCTTCTCAAAACGCTTTGGCATTCCTTCAGTGAGTTTACTGTTTTTCCAGATCAATTTAAACCGTTTATCATCTTCTCCAACCGGCATGAGATTCGACGGATCGATCTTCACAAAGGAGAGTTCAGTGTGTTAGTGCCAGGCCTGAGAAACACCATCGCCCTCGACTTTCACCTGAACGAGAGCTCGCTCTACTGGACAGACGTTGTTGAAGACAAGATTTACCGCGGGAAACTGTCCGAGAATGGCGGTAAGTGAATTACTTAACCTTTATTAAGGAAAATGTTAAATGTGAGTGTAAAAATTCTCAATAGACAGTTTGCTTTTAAGTCATTTGGTCCAAAATGTTCCAGCTGGTCAGCTTCCAGCATCTGTTCCAGATTGGCTAACACAATCACAAAGTGATCAGTCCAGACATACAGACATCTTTTTGGAAAGAAAACAATCTGTCAAAATAAAAGACACCATCTTCAAAAGAACCATCAATCAAAGCGAATCACAAGTCTTTATGTGGTTCTGTGTGTAGTCTCCCAGAGGTTGTTTGAATTACAGACATAAAGTCTGATCCACACTGCAGCTTATCCTATCAAAGACCTGCCCGCAGGACAGAAAGAAGCTGTCTGACTCACAGACTACACCATTCTGAGGATGATTTATGGCTTTTCAAAAGTGTTTTCTCACAATGGACATTTTACAAGCAGCATGTAGAGTAAATGGCAAATATTGGCATATATTATGTTAGATTGTATATTGTTTTGATGTTTTACTAGGGTTCACATTGTTGTTGGAGGGCTGCCTTTAAGTCCCAGAAGAACCGAAAGTTGCAAACGACTTTGGTATTGTACCAAATTTCCAAGTAAAATGGATTGAATCAAAAATAATAGATGTGGCTTTTTTCCATTGTAAATTAATAGAAAGAATAAAAGTATTGATTTTGTGATCAGAATTTTTGTACTTATAACATGAATGAGATGTTCACTCATTTCAATAGTGTTATGTCATGTTGTGCCTTTACTGTTCACAAAAAGAGGTGGTAAACAACATTTTATTTGCTCAGATCTGACATGCATGCTCTTCGCAAATGGCATCTACTTATTTTGCAATTTGTGTTTAGTCAACGTGAGCAAATACACTCTATTAACTCCATTACCAGCCGCAAATCCCCCAAACATCTTTCATCCATTTGATGTTTATTGTTATCAACCAATTTGATGTTGTTTTCAATGTACATAGTGTATTACAGGAAACGTCTTGGTTACGGATGTAACCTCGGTTCCCTGATGGAGGGAATGAGACGTTGTGTCGAACCGACAGAATGGGGTTTGTCTTGAGAACCTATATTTAGAAAAGGCCAATGAAAATTGGCGAATGAAATTTGCATGCCGGGCTCCTCCCCGGATGTCCGGGTATAAGAGGGAAGCCGGCGTGCTCATTCATTCACCTTTGGTCTGAGGAGCCTAAGCATCCTCCCCCGACCGCTGGGGTGGGCGGCCAGTGTTGTGGCATGAGGGACACAACGTCTCGTTCCCTCCATCAGGGAACCGAGGTTACATCCGTAACCAAGACGTTCCCTTTCTGTCGGTCTCTCGACGTTGTGTCGAACCGACAGAATGGGGTTCCTATGGAAAACGCCACAGCACTGAGCCGCGTCACAATCTCTGCGGAGCGACGTTGACTGGCCTGGGCGAGTCAGACGAACACGCTAGCGCGAAATTATGACCTTCCAGTGGAGAGGAAGGGGGACCCAGAGCTTTCCACAAAAAGTTGGGAAGCCCCCTAACGCCGGCCGTCACGGGCGGAGGCCTGATTCTCTAAATGGCGAGAAGCCGCCCGGCACCGTACGGGCCACTGGGTAAGCATTATTCCCCCCTGGGGGGGAAAAACGCTGCAGAGGCCACTACCTACCGTAGGGAGGAATTAGTGGAGACACCACATGGTCTCACCATCAGGGGAGAACTCATGGGAAGGATGTGCGGACTGCAGGAGTTAACCGCAAGGTGGGAGTCCACCTGGGGAGGTCATGGGTTGCCAAGGTGGGAACCATTCATGAGGATACATCAGACGGAACAGCCCACGGAGGGGGGGTTACCACGTCTGGAGCACTAGGTCCGGTTAGAGCCATCTGGGAGATAACTCAACTGTTCCCCGGCCTAAGGGGGCAGGGCTGCTCTACCCAGCCTGTCCCCTGGAAGGGTGCTTAGCGATGGATGGAATGCCTGTTCTTTACCCAGTGGGGGAAAGAGGGGAGGCGTAATAGCCGCTGATCCCCCTAAGGAGGGGGGGGGCTTTCGCAGGCGTACGCCCTACCAGCTGCTGGTCCCACACCTTGCCAGGATGCGGGCTGACACTGGTTCCGCGCGTAGGTATTAGAACCTCACGGAGTTGTTGGGCATAGCCCAACCCGCAGCTCTGCAGATGTCTGCCAGAGAGGCGCCCTGAGCCAGTGCCCATGAGCGGTGTGCCTCACTCCCAACGGGCAGGGGCAAAATGAGATCGGTATGCCCTAACGAGGGCATCCACGATCCAGTGCGCCAGCCTCTGTTTGGAGACAGCCCTCCCTTCTGCTGACCTCCGAAACAGACAAAGAGCTGCTCAAAGCTTCTGGGCTCTGCGTGCGGTCCAAGTAGAGGCACCGTGCGCGTACTGGACACAACACTGATAGGTTGGGTCTTCCTCCCCGGTAGGGAGCGCCTGCAGGTTCACCACCTGGTCTCTCGGGAGAGTGGTGGGAACTTTGGGCACGTAGCCGGGGCGGGGTCTCAAGATAACGTGAGAATCCCGGCCCCGAGTTCTAGGCAATCTGTGGACACGGAGGTTGCTTGCAGTTCCCCTACCCTCTTGGAGGTGAGCGCCATGCGGAAAGCCGTCCTTATCAAGACTGAGAAAAAGCGGCAACCCGAAGAGGCTCGAAGGGGGTGGGGCCTCTTGAGGCCCGCCACCTAGGTCGCAAGAGGGTACGGAGCGCGGATAAGGTGGTCACCCTCTCGCGCCCCTTAGGAACCTAATGACCAGGTCGTGCTGTCCCAGAGGCTACCCAGCACTTGGGTCATGTTGAGCGGCCGTAGCGGCTACATACATTTCCAGTGTGGAGGGGTAGAGGTTACTCCCCAGTCTCTCTTGAGGAAGGGACAGCTCATACCCGACCGAGCAACTCCGCAGGTCTTCTCGCCGAGAAGAGCCCCAGGATGAGAAGAGGTGCCATCTATGGGCGTATAGCCACCCAGTGGCCGAAGCCCTAGCATGCCTAAGGCCATCAAACGTAACGTGTAACTTAGTTGACACGCACCGGACGGCTAGTTATGGACGCTGCGCGCCAACGCCCCCAAATTTTTACCAGGTCGCCCGGAGGTGCCGTAACGAAGGGGAGAGTGCCCGCGATCGAACGGAAGCGTCATGGGGTGGCGGCGACGCCCGGGGGACCCCAGAAAAATGCCCAAAGTGCCTAATTTTTGAGTCACGGAACGAAGGGTTAGGCGCTCTCTTGGGAAGAACCACGAGGGGGCGACTCAACGTACGGTCCCACCCTAAGCCATGCGCGCCGATCAGGTTGCGACCGGGCCTCTCGAAGAGCGCCTGAACATCCCCCTTGCAGCCTACAGGCCGGCTCCGGACCCCGACGTACACGAGAAGCCTACGCGTGCCCCTTGTAACCTATTTTGGGCGGGGCTTCCTGCTGGCCCCGCCTCCATCCTCAGAACGCCTACGCATTCCCCTTGCAGCCTAAACTTGAGGTAGGCCTGCCCGATGCCCCCGAAGACCCGAACGCCACCCGGCGCCCCGGGGGACATCGTCTTGGAGCTGACTGCCTCATTTGAGCCCAGCGGCTGTGTGACAGACGCTTAAACAGCCCAAAGCCCTTTTCTTTGACTTTCGAGTCGAACGTGCACATAAAAGCGCCGGTGTGCATCGACACAATGTTTTCTCACATCTGCGATTCACTCGAAGGGCCCAAAATTAGGTAGACAGAGTAAGACCCCTGTCAGTGGTCTCGTTTGCTTTGGCAATGATTTATCCAGCATAAACCATCAGTAGAGTGTATAAGAGGAACAGCCCTTCACAATGACGTGCATTAAGGCTCACAGTTGTGCTCCAGAAGCTTAAAAATGGTGTGTCCATTAGCTACCTATGGGAGACGTCCCAAAAGTGTTACATGTGGCATGTACATTCGTAACTTATTTAATGGTACCCTCATAGGTAAATAATGGACAAAGGCTTTTAAGGGTCATTATAAGCCTAAGTAAGGAGTTATATAGCATGAGAGGCTTAGCCCTTCCCAATGACGTGCATTAAGGGTCATAGATGTGCTCCAGAGGCTTAAAAATGGTGTGTACATTAGCTACCTATGGGAACCACGCCAAAAGTGTTACGTGTGGGACTTCCTGTGACCACAGGAAGTCCCAGTCGTAACTTATCTTATGGGGCCCTCATAGGTAAATAATGGACAAAGCCTATTAAGGGTCATTATAAGCCTAAGTAAGGAGTTATATAGCTTAATCCTACAGTAGAGTGTATGTGAGTCACAGCCCTTCTCCATGATGTGAATTAAAGCTCAAAGATGTGCTCCAGGAGCATAAAAATGGTGTGTACATTAGCTACCTATGAGGACCCGTCAAATAAGTTACGACTGGCACTTCCTGTGACTCGGCAAAACCACAGGAAGTACCAGTCATAACTTATTTGACAGTAGCCTCGTAGGCTTACAGTGGACAATACTGTAAACGGTCAATTTTTTAGACTGTAAACAACTTTCTTCTGAACAACCTACAAATGTGTATCCTAGAAGCACCCCGCATTGGTATATTGCACACCTCAGGCTTTTAAAATGCTTATTTTGCATACAAACGCACTTTTCACAGAAATTAGTCTCTCACTTTTTTTTTCAGCAAAAAACTGCTTTATTCTTGTACAAAAATCTCGGGGCTTCGAATGCTAGTTCGACGCACCCTCACGCACCACATATCCGAAGCCCGTACCCCCCGCTGTACGGCAAGTGCTCGAAAAAAAATCACAAAAAATTTTCCCAAAAAATAAACGGCCCACAACCTCCCCAAACAGCGTCGATAGAGTACATAACGAGGTCGTACCGACTTCAAACTCTGGGAACCGTATGAGGGGGCCGCTAGGAGCTATAGATTTTGAATCGGGGTCATTCGAAGTCCCCGGGGCCGTTCCGGGCTCATCGTACGATAGCCACCTATGAAAATAATGGGATAGGTTGCATGTGTCAGAGGCTCCCATACGGCCCGCAGAGGCCACAGGAGCCCGAAACCTAACAGAAAGTTGCGTCACGTGGCTCTCGACGACATACCGATAGGGCTAGGTCGGGCTATGAAATTAAGTATTTTTTATTATTTTTCAGACGTCTCTCTCCCTCGCATTGATCTCTATGGGCCATGTGACTGTAAAAGGTCAATTTTTAAGACTGTAAACAGCTTTTGTATGACAAACCTACAGCTATGTATCCTAGAAGCACCCCATATTGGTATATTGCACACTTCAGGCT
>NC_079900.1:19246347-19252403 GCF_024868665.1 Triplophysa rosa
GGATGCTCTGCACCGGGGAGAGCTTGCTCTTTTCTCATTTGACCTGTAGCCCCACCGATCTAGGTGCCGGAGCACCAGGTCCTTGTGTGTACACAACCGATCTCGAGAGTGTGCCAAACTTAAGCCAGTCGTCGAGATAGTTTAGTACCCGCACACCTCCTTCCCTAAGGGGAAGGAGGGCGGCTTCCACAACCTTCGTAAAGACTCGTGGAGACAGGGACAGACCGAAGGGGAGGACCCTGTACTGATATGCCCGTCCCTCGAACACGAACCGTCGGAACGGCCGATGTCGAGGGAGGATAGAGACATGAAGTACGCGTCCTTCAGGTCGATTGCCATGAACCAGTCCTGACACCTGACGGACGTCAGGATGCGCTTCTGCGTGATCAACCTGAAAGGCAGCTACTGTGTAGGTGCCTGTTCAGAACACACAGACCCAAGAAAGGGCGCAACCCCCCGCCTTTCTTG
Organism: Triplophysa rosa; assembly: GCF_024868665.1. Taxonomy (NCBI): domain Eukaryota; kingdom Metazoa; phylum Chordata; class Actinopteri; order Cypriniformes; family Nemacheilidae; genus Triplophysa; species Triplophysa rosa. The sequence continues at coordinate 19,246,816 of NC_079900.1, forward strand.
GGGACAATGAAGTACAGGCTGTAAAACCCACTGAACATCTCGGCTGGTGAGACGGGCTCATCCCTTCACCAGAAGGGTGGCGACCTCGGCCCGAAGTACGGGAACATCCTAGCCTCTGACTGAGGTATATCGGATGCTGAACTTGATAGGCGTGAGGCGACTGGATCGCGTAGCCGAGACGGATCGTCTTCCCTAGCCAGTCTGACAGCCTGGGAAGCCAGACAGGCTCCCAGAATGAGACGGGGACTAAGGTACGATCTTTTTCATCGTCCCCCCAGGGGGTGGTTCGAAGGCTAGCAGTACGGATTCCTTGCCGGGGGAGGTCCCCCAGGGAGGAGATCGGCTCTGCTGTTTTTCCTACCTGGCGACTGCGCAGCTCAACGCACTGTCTGACTGAGAGTGCTGAGGGCTGGTGTTTATACTCGACATTGCGCTTCGCCATGACGCAATGTCGAGTTTGCCGTTCACCGTCGTGCAGAGGGTGAGAGCGGCTGTGGTAACCCAGAGAGAGAGGAAACTCTCCTTTTTGAGAGTAAGTGGGCGCTAGCCCCCCGGAGGGGGCCAGCAGATCCGCCTCGATCCCCTTCGCTGTCTCCTCCAGGGGGGGCCGCCTGAGTGGGGGGGCACCAGAGCTGGAGGGCATCGAAGAGGACCAGGGCTGCTGGGAATCAGACAGTGCACGGTACTCGGCGTCCGAGTCGCGGCACGGAGGTCTGCTTCTTTACTGTCCAGAACCCTCCGGGGGAGGCCGCTTGCGGGTCTCGCGCCCCCACGATGGGCGGGGGGGTGAGCGGGGCCACTGCGGCTCGACAGTAACACCAACCAGCCCCCCCTTGCGAGACGGGTGCGTCGAGAAAGCGGACCTTCTCAGCGTTACTCATCTGCGCAAGGATCGGCCAGAGGAGTTTCTCATAGACCACAAGTGTGGACATCATCCGACCCAGGACCTGCGTGGTCACCTTGGTTGCTCGTAGAGTGAGGTCGGTGGCGGCGCGGAGTTCCTGCATACGCGCTGGGTCGGTCTTACCCTCGTGGAGCTCTCTCAACGCCCTGGCCTGGCAGGAGCCATAGCGTGGAGAGAGGAGGCAGCTTGGTCCGCCGCACTGTAAGCTCTCGACACCGAGACCCCACATGCGTTGGACGGGAGTCTAGGTCGAGCCCCCCCCTCCTACGGGCACGAGCACCACGGCGGCATATTCCACCTGGGGGACAACGACGTATCCTCCAGCTGTCTCAACCTCGAGGGAAGAGAGGGTGACGGAACTTTGTTTGACGTGAAACGTGCCGGAAAGGGGCGTTCCAGGTCTTACTAAGTTCCTCATGCACTTCCGGTAAACACGGCACTGGGGGCGGGCGCGGCTTGGGGCCGCGCTCAATCCCGAGGCACCATGTAGCCAGCCGCGAGCACCGGGAAAGGCAGTGCGGGCACTGCAACCCAACACTCACGGCGGCCCGGGAAAGCATGGCTGACATTTCGACGTCCGCTTCTTCCTGGGCTCGACCCCCCGAGGGAGGGAGCCCGAGGAATCGTCGGAGTCGCCCCCGATGCTGCAAGAGACATCTCATCATCACGCATCGTGTCCGAATACGTGATTGAGGAATTAGACGGCGGACCGTCTCCTGGGGACGGTCAGACAAGCGAGACGAGGTGTGAACGGTCCGTGAGCCAGTGGCTGGCGGATTATCGCTCACAGTAATCCTCATATCACCCTCGCTGCTTGCCGTAGCGGACGGCAGGGCCGTAGTCCTGCCGCCACGGAACGGGGAGCAAACGAGGTGGTGACTGAGTCCCGTGGGAACACAGCCACCCGTGACGCAACGTCTGAATCATCACCGCCCGCAGTGCAGGCAGGACGTATTCACAACGTCTGCCCCAGCGTACTGGAAGCAGGCATCGTGTCCGTCCCCCTCCTCGATGAGTGTGTTGCACCCATGAGAACAGCGAGACGTGCCACGCTGGAGAAATTTGCTCTTTTAGAAAGGAAATTTGCTCGAACACCTCCGGAACTGCCGAGACGCCCAGGGGAGAGTCACTGCAGGAAGGGACCTTCCGCTGTCCACGTCATAGATTCCAGCAGAAAAATGATCACCAAAGATCGTAGAGAAGCTCATCAGATGCGTAGGCTCTGAAGAACAAAAGGTGAATGAATGAGCACGCCGGCTTCCCTCTTATACCCGGACATCCGGAGAGGAGCCCGGCATGCAAATTTCATTCGCCAATTTTCATTGGCCTTTTCTAAATACTCAGAAGATGATAGGTTCTCAAGACAAACCCCATTCTGTCGGTTTGACACAACATTGAGAGATTAATTAATGTTTTATACTACACTTGTATGGCATCGCTGTGAAGAACCTTTTAAGCACCTTTATTTTTAAGAGTGTAACCCTGATCTTATTTCATAACCTGTTTCTTAGAATTTAGGAAGACGAGATTAAGTTTACATTTACATTTAATCATTTAGCAGACGCTTTTTGTCCAAAGCGACTTACAGAGAGTTCAAATCCTACCTCTCCGGCAGATCCTTCACTGGGGTCCCTGGTGCTTGGACCGCTGCGTTTTTCCATCTACACGACATCCTTGGGACCCATTATACAGGCACACGGCTTCTCGAATCACTGTTATGCTGATGACACCCAGATCTACATCTCGTTTCACCCAGACAATACCACTGTAGCAGCTCACATTACAGCCTGCCTAGAAGACATCTCAGCTTGGATGAAAGAGCATCACCTCCAGCTGAACCCTGCAAAGACATAACTACTCTTGTTTCTGGCACACCCCACGGTGCAACACGATCTCACTATCCAACTTGGCAATAACACAATCACTCCTTACAAAACAGCCAGGAACCTCTGAGTCATATTTGTTGAACAGCTGTCCTTCAATGATCACATTGCAAAGACAACGCGGTCATGCCGATATGTCTTATTCAACATTAGAAAGGTTAGACCCTATCTCACTGAGCATGTGGCACAACTACTTGTCCACGCCCTGGTAATCTCAAGGTTGGACTACTCAACGCAGCACGCCTCATCTTCCAACAGCCCAAAAGGGCTCATGTGACACCCCTTTTCATCTCTCTCCACTGGCTACCGGTTGAAGCCCGTATTAGATTCAAGTCAGTAATGCTTGCCTACAGGACTATCACTGGATCTTCACCAGCATACTTTCACACCGTCCTACACTCATACACCCCATCAAGAAACCTGCGTTCAGCAAACGAGCGGCGTCTTGTATTGCCTTCTCATAAGGGCAGTAAATCGCTTTCCCGCTCATTGTCCTTCACAACTCCTTCCTGGTGGAACATTCTTCCTAACTCGGTCCGGTCAACCACATCTCTCACAACATTCAAAAAACTACTTAAAACCCATCTCTTCTGTGAATACTTCACAGACAAATGAGAAGAAAATAAACTAACCCTCTATTTCTCTCAACAGGTACTGGTCTAGCTTTTGTTGAAACTAGTAACTTTGTATTAGCACCTATTGTATTATTGCTCCTGTATGACATATTGCTTATTGCTCCCTGAACTCTCTGTAAGTCGCTTTGGATAAAAGCGTCTGCTAAATGAGTAAATGTAAATGTAAATTGTTGTTTATTGAAAACCTCGGATCTCCTTTATGCAGTCTTAGTGTCTCATAGGCTAAAAAAAGTGAAATATTACAAACATATTTCGCATTAATTCGTCTGTCCCTCTTTTTTCCTCACCCAAAGCACTGACCAGTTTTGACGTGGTAATCCAGTATGGTTTAGCGACTCCAGAGGGTCTGGCTGTTGACTGGATTGCTGGAAACATCTACTGGGTGGAGAGTAATCTGGATCAGATTGAGGTGGCTAAACTGGACGGGACAATGCGTACCACTCTACTGGCAGGAGATGTGGAGCACCCCCGAGCCATCGCCCTCGACCCCAGAGAAGGGTAAGTGAGCATATCCGTTAACACCAGACTGCTGAAACTGTACAGTATGTCAATCCGTTTCTGACTTTTTTGGATTCTTGATACACCTGCGGTTTACGTAAACTGCTGCACTGCTCGACTCATTGTTTTAAAATGACCTTAAAGGAGTAGTTCACTGAAAATTTTCAACTAACCATTTACACTATTGTGGGACACAAAAGGAGATGTTTAAAGAATGAGAATGATGTCTGTCATGGCTCTGCTTCATTTAGTCATGTTTTTCTTGGTCCTGTAGCAGAGCCATGACAAAGTCTTTGGTTATGTGTGGAGAGAAACATATTATTGTCCTTTTGACAATAATATACGTTCTCTCCAGTGTCTCGTCATTGGCCCCGCTCCTCTCGTTTCCTTGTGATCTTTCCCTGAGTGTTTGATTACCCACACCTGCCCCATGTCGTTATCCCTTGTTTGTGTTTCCTATATATACCCTCTTGTTTCTTTGTCTTGTGTTGGTGGATTACATGTGGATGTTCGTGTACCTGTGATGTCGTGTTGTATTCCAAACCTGTCCAAATCGATGTTCCTTGTTCCCACCGTGAGTCATTGTTGGTCTTGTTTATGTTAGTTTAAGTCAAGTGTTTTATAGTCTAGTTAATAGTCCTGGGTTCCTGTGTTTTCCTGATATTATTTATTCCCATTGTCTTTGTCAGTGTTTTTCCCCATCGAGGGAGTTTTTGTTTTGTGTTTATATTTAAAATAAAATACCCCTGTTAACCCCTTACCTGCCGTTGCCTGCACTTGGGTTCTTCCACCTCGTTTCCTGACAATGTCTTTATACATTTCTCATACAAGTGGCTATTAAACTAAAAAAAAGGATAGATCATACTGTAATGTGCTGATCATTATTTCAAATCTCATTTGCACTTGAACATACAGTATGTCCATGGCGCTTAATGGTCAACCATCTGTAAGAAGGAACCAATTGTGTTTGTCAATGTTAACAGCAAACCAGTCATGAGAGATCTTGAGAGGGCAGGTTTATATATATTTTGTCAGTGTTCACTTCAACAATTTTTCATGGATTGACAATATAGATGAAGTAGATGAAGGCAGAATGTGGCAGCTTTTGCTTTACTTGTCTTCTTCAAAGTGAAATACAGAATTTCTGTTCCGTATCCAGGGTTTTCCTGGCTCAAAATGAGGCGGAGGTGGTGCCATCCTGATCTTGTACATACGCGCATGTGTAGGCCTACCGTCCCTTTAAGTGGATTAACCAAACACTTTACAAACAACTCAACTCAACTTTATTTATATAGCGCTTTTTACAATTTTCATAGTTTACAAAGCAGCTGTACATGAGACATGTTGACTATAAGAAAAACAATTAAAGTTGTACCTGTAAAAACAAGAAAAAGGTGAAAACACTGAAGACAGACATACCCACATACAGACACTCCACACACACAATATGCACACGTACTAACACACATAGACATAGACACACACACACGGACGGGCAGACACATGGACGCGCACACACACACACGTACACAGACAAGTACGCGCACACAGACATGCACGCACAGTGAGAGCACACATTTAAGATAAAGGAGAGAGAAGCACAGGTCAAATATAACAGACTATAAATTCCTATATGCAATATTAATTAAGTAAAACTTTAAAATTCTA
>NC_079900.1:19254124-19300948 GCF_024868665.1 Triplophysa rosa
TTGACGCTGATGAAGTCCCGCATTAGTACGTTAATGTCCAAACTATCCAGTATATCTCCATGAACATGCATCAGGGCAAGGTGGGTCAGTCTTTTTTGCGTCATGGTTGTGCGTAACCATGTTTTCAGACGGCGGAGAGCGGAAAATGTTCTCTCCGATGAAGCAGCTGAAATAGGGAGACTTAAGCAGAGCTTAATAAGGTTTTCGACTTCGTTAAAAAGAGCCCTTGTTTGTGGATGGAGATTGGATATGTTTGTAGCTAAGTCTATAACTGTCTTGGGAGAATCGGTGCAGAGGTCTCCCATCATTTTCAGCTGAATCTCCAGTCGGGCTTTATCAAAGTGCAACAGAATGTGAAGGGAATCAATATCCACTTTTTGTTCCTTGTTTGCTGCCTTTATAAGCACACTTTCTCTGAGAGCTGCTGTTTTCATACCTTCTTGATCAAATCTTCTTTTTATTTTTGCTGTGACCAAGTCCACAGTTTCGTAGAATTCTCGTCTCCATGTGTGCTGCGCAACTTGTGCATCTTCCTCTGGCCCGGCTGCATGTCGAAAACTGCCTGGTGTTTTTGCCACCCTGCACTCTCCTGGCATTTCAAGACCCGCTGTGGATACAGTTTGTAGCATTGTATCTGATACTGGATCATTCCGAAGGGCATCCATGCGCATTATAAGCAGTTCGGCACAGTTAAGGGCACCCAGTGCGCTGGCTTTGGTATGCTGCAAACTCCTGGCCACCGACTCACACGGCTCGAATATTGCTTCACAACAGAGGAGTCCATAGTAGGTTTTAGCTTTCATTGCCTGCCTGAGCAGGCCCCCGATCTTAGCTCTGGTTTCTCCTCTCACAGTTTTGTCTTCCTTAAGCTGCTGCAGTGTTTTGATTATTTCTCTGTATGCACTACACACACGTTTGACAGCTACTGTTCGTATACACCACCTTGTTGGACATATGGCAAGTAAAGTAATTATCTCATCACAGCCAAACATGGACTGATAGAGCTCCTTGCGTTTTGCAGATTCACTGATTACCACAGCTACACCCTGAACAAAGTTAACTGAATCTGCGATGAGACCCACCTCGCGGGCAGTCTCCTGAAGAACGAGGTCAAGTGAATGGTTGGCACAGTGGACGAAGAGGGACCCAGGACATAGTTTTCTAAGAAACGCCTGAACACCCAAAAACCGTCCTGACATGTTAGAAGCTCCATCGAAACAATATCCATGGAGACGCTCAATCGGGATGTTTAGCCGGAGAAATACATCTTTAATGCACCTGAACAGGGTCTCTCCACTGCTGTCGGGGGCATTGTAAAATCCAAGAAAATCTGAATTAATATCCAAATTTTCATCCACGTACTGCAGCGTCAGCGAGAACTGCTCTGTTGTACTGGAGTCTGTGGTTCCATCAGCTGTCAGTCCGTAGTACGGACTAGATGTGGCACGAGATACAATCTCACGTTGAATAGCGCATTCATACAGCTGAATGATTTCATTCTGGATTGTGTCTGAGAGCCAGTTATCTCTCCTCTCAATCCACTGTCTTTCTCTTGGAAGGTTATATGTACGTTCAAGCATCAGTTCATACAAAATGCCATCACGGGTGCTGTCACCCCTAAAAGCCAATCCTTTCTTTCCTAGGAACAACACTGACCTGAACATTATCTCCAAAACATGCCTTGCTGTGTCTTGGGTTTGGCGGGAAGCGTCAGATAAAAGAGCAGTAATTGGGGTATTCTGTAGAGCAGCGATTTTTTGTATGGCATCGGTATGAAGTTTAGATTTTTTGTGCTCGTTAAATTTTTCTGTGGCCTTCCGCCAGTTCGAGAAGCCTCCTTTGACAAAACTGTTGTCAAACCTCACACTGTCTTCACGGATGAGACGTTTCTCCACTGCTTTTACACAGTTAAAACAAANAGCTTCAGCCAAACATCAAGACTGTATGTTCTGTTTCTCAGCGGTCACGAGAGAGATGTTCAGTTGACCGTCAGCTGGTGAGTTTTATGTTCTCAGAGGGTTCGATGGTAAAACTGTCCAAACAGATGGTGACTCCGAAAACATTCAGTTTTCTTACTAAACACATTCAGTCATCCGTTTTTTCTGTTACGGACAAAATTAGATATCTGTCATTTGAGACAAAACACAGATCGTTTTGTGTGATCCTATTGTGTATGTGTGTGTAGTTTGGGATTACAGTACGGGAAGAGTCGGAGCACCTCTGGTTTGCTGTGAGATCCAGCTGAAGGACTGGACGGAGGGTAAGAGAAACGCACGAACAGACACCCGTTTGGTGTTATAAAAACACTGTCAGTTAAGTTTACCTCTCCATCATATGACGCGTCTGCCGAGAAACTTAACAGTGGTGAGGCAAAGCAGAGCGAGGATAAAAAGAGAGGAATACTTGGAGCCTTGTAAGGAAGTTCCTTTACTGCACAAAAAAATAATTTTCTTGAACATATATCAAAAAAATAACTTTTTACACATTTACACATACATTTACTTAACCTGAGAAGCAGAATGACCTTCGATATTACAAAAAAACTGAATTGAGTTGCTTATAACAAAAAATCAAGCGTAGCGTTAGTTCTGGCAGGTCACGTGAGTCTAGCTTGCATCAGCCGATCACATCAGGTGCAGCTAATCAACGGTAACCAATAGTCATACAACACACACTAGACTGCGTCCTATTTAAATTGCCTTTCTTTGCTCCTTATCAGCTGCTTGTGCTGCAGTCAAACCAGCTCGATCCCAATCTCTCACAATATCTGCCTGTAGTCTGTGGATCATTTAATGTAAGTCCTGTTATGTATCAGAACTGTTCTTGGTTCCCCAGGTGGGGGGGACATTGTAATTAGCTGCGGCGGAATAGCCTTCACTATGTTCACGGGCGAAGAGTTTGCCCAGAACAGTTTCATTCCGCCAACCTTAAATATATGCTATTGTTAAATATTTGACGACAGTGGTCCTGTCGGTCCGGCCTATCTGCAAATGGGATAGCAACTTAATTCAGTAAACGTACTTTATATTTTTGCTTGTTTAAACATAAATTCAACTATGATTTTGTTTTCCGAAAACAAGACTTAAATCTAGATATATATTCTCTTAAGAAGCGGCCTCTTAGATATTAAGAATTTATTTTGGAAAACAAGACAAAATGTATGAAGAATCATTTTTTTGTCATGTTGCGGCTGTTTCTCTTGAGATCTATGTTGAACTTTATGTAAATTCTATTAAATTATGACACCTTTTATAAAAAAACTCAAGGCTGGAGAAACATGGTTCTCATTCACTGTTATAAACTTTATATTAACTGCATCATTACAGCAGCAATAAAGTCACGAAGGCTCTAACTTTACATTGATATTAAACCCAGTATGATAAACAATTCAAATGTTCAATGAATAATTAATTATATTCATAATAATAAACACATTTCTGCTGAGTAATAGTTTTTTTATGTAGTATTTAACTGATTTGAAGCCACAGGTATGCATGAAGCATCATTTAATGTTGATTTATAATGTCTCTTTTCATAATGTTTGTGTCTGTATGTAGGTGGTTACCGGAGCACAGATAAACCCTGTCCACGAGGAGAGATTCTGATTGGTGGACCTAACGTAACCATGGGTTACTACAAGAACAAGGAGAAGAACTGTGAGGATTTCTTTGTGGGTAAGAAAGGCCAGCGGTGGTTCTGCACGGGAGACATCGGAGAGTTTCATGGAGACGGCTGTCTGAAGATTATTGGTGAGACTGAAACTCCCTGTGTTTCCTTTAAATGACACATCTTACTGTAAACTCACTCCTATAAATGCAGCAGATAAGACTTTTAAAGCTCAGCCGGGAGGAACGGGTGAACTTCCTGTTTCACAAACTCACGTACAGATGAAATCATCTCATGTTTATATTGTGTGTGTGTGTGTGCGTGTGTGTGCGTGCGCGTGTGCGTGCGCGTGTGTGTGCGCGTGCGTGCGTATGTGTGTTAGACCGTAAGAAGGACCTGGTGAAGCTTCAGGCTGGAGAATATGTTTCTTTGGGGAAGGTGGAAGCCATCCTGAAAAACTGCCCTCTCATCGACAACATCTGTGCTTATGCCAACAGGTACAATAACTGTAACAACCACCTTTATATATCAGCAACATACACAAACTGAATAAATCCATAAATAAAACTTCTCTACTTTCAGCAATGAATCTTACGTGATTGGCTTTGTGGTGCCCAATCAGAAACAGCTCCTGGCACTTGCAGAGAGGAGGCGTGTCAAAGGTTTGTGGGAGGAGCTTTGTAACAGCCCCATCATTGAGGAGGAGGTGCTTAAAGTCATCACAGAGGTGGCACTGACAGGTAAAGAATGAATAAACGGTTTTTAATCATTTAGTTCCCTGTACTAAATGATACTGGCAAGCTTTTATTTTAATCCTTTGTTGCACTTTCTTACCACGACTTCTTTTTAGTCTGATTGTTTTTTTCTGTTTGTGTGGTTTTAACAGCTCAGTTAGAAAGGTTTGAGATTCCATGTAAGATCTGTTTGAGTACGGATGCCTGGACCCCAGAGACCGGCCTGGTGACGGACGCTTTTAAACTCAAACGAAAAGAACTGAAAACTCATTACCAGCATGACATCGAGAGAATGTACGGTGCCAAATAAAAAACATTTCTGATTACAACCACTGAAAAATAATGTATAGATTGAATGCATTGTAATTAGCTTTGGATAAAAAGCATTTGCCAAATGCATAAATGTAAATAAATGGACAGCCAGACAAAACTGGACCGCCAGTCAGGACTTCAAAAAAAGTATTTCAGCTCCCCAATCTGAATGACATGGCCAGATAAAACCTAGAATCAGTTTCTCAGATTTGACCCAAATCTAAATATCAGCACTCCTGAACATCTGTCCAATCAGATTAGAGGTTTAGAAGTAACAGTTCTATCCTGCGCCCAAGCTGTGCATCATGGGATACACTCATGCTCTCAGCAGGAATCCTTCAGACATTAAACTGGACAACTTTCTTTACTGTTTGTAATCTTTCTTTAACTTGAATCTCTTGATGTTGTCGTGTGTGAACTGTCTTAAAGAGACAAAATGAGCAAATTATATAAAAATATCTTGAACAAATTTGTCTTTCTCTATTAGACTTACAGTAATTCAGTTTTTTGTAGGCGTATATAGAGTATGAAATGTATGCTTATTGAAGTTATCCTGCTGGACAGAACAATCTTTTTTTCCCATAAGCAGGCTTTAATAAAACATTTTAAACTAAATTCATTTAAAGCATATGTTTGAATCAAGTTTTTCGACCTGTAAGAAGCAAGTTTTTCTTTTATTTAGAAAAGACAGAATCGGGTTTAATGTAGAATTATGTTATGATAATGGTTAAAAAAAACTTGACACCCCTAAACAGAAGCCATCAACCCCTTCAGCTTTCTGTTCAATTTCCTTGACCAAAAATATTTGGAGTCTAGTATAGATTCATAGTAATACTTTCTTTGGTTTTCTTAAGTTAAACATGATACAGAGTTGAAAAGAAAATACAGAAATGACCCGCTTACATTTATTCATGATGATAAAACCAGACTGTAATGCCAGAAAATAAGTGTGTTTCAGTTTGTTAATGTTGTTTTGTGTGCATTTGGACTCACACATTGAGTTTCCCCCTAATGTCCTAATATGTGACCCTGGATCACAAAACCAGTCTTAAGTAGCACGGGAAATTTTTTAGTAAAAGACAAAAATACATTGTGTGGGTCAAAATTATTGATTTTTCTTTTATGCCAAAAATCATTAGGATATTAAGTAAAGATCATGTTCCATGAAGATATTTTGTAAATTTCCTACCTTAAGTATATAAAAACTTTATTTTTGTGAGTGGATGGTCTGCCACAGTGCCCCTGATTAACAACTTCAAAGGCAATTTTCTCAATATTTTGTTTTTTTTGCGCTCTCAGATTCCAGAGTTTTAAACAGTTGTATCTCAGCCAGATATTGTCCTATTCTAACAACACATATATCTATAGAAAGCTTATTTATTCAGCTTTCAGATTATTCTTTTTATCGAAAAATTGACCCATGAGACTGGTTTTGTTGTCTAGGGTCACATATGATCACGTCATTATCCAGTTATCTGTTATTTGACTCTGCATGGATTAAAGTTCTCCGTCGCTACGACGAATTTCCGTTAATTGCTGCGAGTCTACGACGGATTTCCGTCAATTGCAGAGTTCCAGCCTGTCCTTAATGTCTTAAATACACTTTTCATAATGTTGTTAACCCTTTGACGCGTACGATCACACCGGTGTGATTAGAACATTATGCGCTTTGGCTGGCACTGAGCCAGAGACAGACTCAGTCACATATCACAACTACACTGTTAAAAAAAATTAATATTACAGGTTTCATAATACAGGTCTGTATTATTTTACAGAATTTTTCCTTTTTTTCCATTAAAAAGTTAATGCCTGTTATTTTACAGATTTTTGCTGTACTAAAAAATACTACTTATTAAATTATGGTTAATTTCCTGTAATTTTAAATTACAGAAATATTATGTTTTTTTAAAAGCAATTTATAGTATTTTTACAATTCCCAAAATGCAATGAAGTAAAAATTTACGGATTTTCTCTGTAAAAAAATATGTAAAATTGCAACTGCTTTGTCATTAAATGCAGTTGAAGGTCATTATATATTTAGGGTATTTTAGAGGTCAACTGGTAATTCTACAGACAGAAATGTAATTTATTTTGACATTTATTTTTGTTCTCACCTAAACAACATACAACTTTGCATTTTGACAACTTAAATATAGTAAACTGTAGTAAAACTGCTAGATCCTATTACGTTTTTGAAACTTTGCCTAACATATTAAATATTAAAATAAAGTATTTACGTGTGCAACGGTTATCGATTCACTATAGCTAATACAACATACAGTATTTTAACAATTTGTAATAATTTCTGTAATATATTACAGTACGGCAGTATTTGTAATTTAAACAACAATATTGTAATTAATCTGCAATCAAATTTATAACTCTCCTTTTGGGCATATATATTTTAGTTGTGTAAGACTTCCATCATCCAATCAGAGGCTGCAAATTTAAATTTGGCGCACTTGCGTCCTAACGGCTGTGAGTGGCGGTACTAGTGCGAGCAGCAGAGCCAGAGCGGGAGTTTTCAAACTCCAGTGGATTCCTATGGTAGCCAGGCAGGCACCGCGGGAAACATCTCTGAGAACAGCAGTGAGCAGTAGCGTGCGAGTGACAGTGAAGAAATTTCTTCCGCTCCGATGGAAATATATGACATGTAGGCTACATTTAAAGCGCCAATCCTTTTGAAACTGTGAGGAAAACAACGCGCCTTTAGCGCCTGCTTCACTATACTCGTCACCATGTCAGTCAGAGCAACCGACCGCCGGATGAGGTAAGCGTTTTATAACACATTTAAACGATTATTTTATTATTTCATGTCGTGTGCTGCACTTTTTGTCTTAAAGCTATAATTGTTAGCACTCTTCTGATAAACCTGGAGGCCTAACGTTACTGTAATGTTAGCTATGGTTAGCTAAGGAGTAACGTTAACGTTAGTACATATAATACAGTAATTTGTGTTCTCAAGATAAAAGTTTTTTTTTCAGAGACGTTTTTATGAACGTTTTTGGTTATAGAAATGTGTTTCCGATCCAGATAGATGATTATTACACCTGTAGGTAAAGTTACACTGCAAAAAATGACATTCTTGCTAAGTGACAACAAATCTCACCCCATTGGCAGATTTTTTTGCCTGTTTTTACCATAAACGTACTTAATTCTTATATAATTTTACATAAAACAAGACTAAGGCCCGGTTTCAAAGACAAGGCTTAGCCTTAAAGCCTGGCTCAGACTACAGGAGTTTTAAAATCCTGACAGATTTCAAATTCTGGTTGAGCACACACATAAGGAGAATCTTAACAGATTCTCTTATTTAAAATCTTAAACCTGGCTCAAACTACAGGAGTTTTAAAATCCGGAAAGATTAAAAATTCTGGTTGCAGCACACACATAAGGAGAATCTTGACAGATTCTCTTATTTAAAATCTTAAACAAGCTCACACTCATCAGTGTACAACTAAATTACACATATTTTACATATCCATAGGATATGCAGTTTTGTAAAAGGAGCTAATAGTAACCGTTTTAATGGGTTTACTATTTTTAGATGTTGACATCACATCTACATTTGAATCTCTTTTTCAAGCACTACAAAAATAGGTTTGCCCTTTGTAAACTTGCATTTATGAATGTGAAATGTCCAGATAAGAAAACGTTGGGGCGTAAAGTTGTGTTTATAAATAAGACTAAAGGTAGCAAGTGCAAAAATAAAAATTTAGAAAGTTTGATTGGAAGTTTTTTTATTTCATAATTGCACATCAAAAGACATTCTAAGACACCCAAACTACAGGATAATATTAAGATTATCATACCAGAGGACGCCTCTTACGTCATCTCACCGGGAAACAGAAGTAAACAAAGGGACATCGCAAAGTTAATTTCACGTGATCTCACCTGGCAACGGTTGTGTAAGTCTTTGTCGCTCTCTGAATGATTCTCTGTCTGTCTGTCCAAAGCCGCGGGAATGTATTTTGAGCAGGGGGTGCTATAATGCTTTTTGCTAGGGCTGAAGTTATGACTGTGCTTTGGGCGAGCCGCTTAAGTTTAATGTTAATAAATAACGGAAGAAAAAAAATAGCTTTGCTGCCGAGAATAAAGATGAATGCCAATGTGATTATAAGATACAGCATAAAAACAAACACATAAACGCATGTTATTGTATGCCTATAGCCAAATAACAATCTGTTGAACGAAACTACAAGCTGCGCGTTAGCAGTTAACTTACCCGGTACATTTAAAACCGACGCGACTTCTCCCCAGCTCTTTTCCTTATCTGTGCGGTTGTGGTATGTTTTGGAGGATACATTATATAGACAATCATGTGTTGCCACAAGTTGTTCCTCCATCTCCGCTGTCCAACGTACCCTTGCAGGAGCTTTCGCGGTCGACATTTTTAAAGGTCTGTCAGTCACCTCCGTCACCTTGCAGATGTGCCTCTCATTGGCTGTTGCGAAAGTACCAACGTCATCACCCCGATTTAAAATCCTAAAATCAAACATGTTTGATATGATCGGGGCGGCCCCGATTTCTCTCGGAGCAGATCGGGAGGTGTAAGATTCGATCTGTGAACGCCTCACATTACGTGATAATCTGGGCCGAACCTCGGACCCGATCGAGGTTCTGGACCCGATTTTTTCAAAGATTCTCGGGAGGGGAAATCGGGGTAAATTCTGGCCGAGAATCCTGTAATCTGAGCCAGGCTTTGGTCACTTTTCTTGTCAAGTAATTGTATATCGATTTAAGAAGTTTTAGATATTTTTAATAAAAACAAGACAAAACTGCTGCTTAGTAAGAATGGCACTTTTTGCAGTGTAGGTAAAAATGATCTAATGTTTTCCCTATACATTTTGTTTTAATTTCATAGCAATACTCTAACGTTATATCTTAATTTTCTTGTTGATGTTTTGTATGTCTATCTGTGGAACTTGTGCTTTGTATGTGTAAATGTTAATACAAACAATTTATTTTTAATATTTTATTTTCAGGTTCTAGGGATCTAATGCTTGTGATAATCTACAGCAGATGACCATGACAATCCAGGTATGTAAACAATTGGACTGTTTATAATCTAAAATCTACCTTGTACGTGTGAATGTAATACAAATTTATTTTTAATATTTTATTTTCAGGTTCTGGGGATCTAATGCTTGTGATAATCTACCGCAGATGACCATGACAATCCAGGTATGGAAAAAACTGGACTGTTTATAATCTAAAATCTACTTTGTATGTGTGAACGTAATACAATGTATTTAAATATTTTCAGGTTCTGTGGATCGACTGCTTGTGCTAATCTACCGCAGGTGACCATAACAATCCAGGTATGGAAAAGATTGGACTGTTTATAATCTAAAATCTACATTGCCAAAGACAGACAAGTAATTTGATTCCATAGGATTGCTTTGACAGTGGCAATAAATTAAATTTGATCTACACGGTATCATTTTCCTATAATATTCATTATTAATAATTTGTGTTGTCCTTGTGGGTCCACTGTGACTGTGCAAGATGTGTTACTGCAAAAGTAACTCTTGGGAGGTTTTGCTATAAGAAAGTAAACTGAATATAGTGTATAATGTACATAGAGATTTGCAGTCAGTCTAAGTATTTTGCTGCGACCGTTGATATCTGAAAAATAGGTTTACCTGATGCCATCTAAGATGTATGTTTTTCTTTCTTCAGCAGATAACTTCAGGATTTATAGAAGGCATATAATGACAGTGAGCGGGACCAAAACTCTGACAATCTAAGTCACCTATAGGTAGCATAAGTAATCTATATGACTCAAGTTGCACAAATAATGTCTAGATGTGTAACGAATACCTTGCATGTACAGAGCTATGTTCTGAATCTGATATACTCCGCTTGTATTCCCACTGTCAGATGAACATTTTAAAAAATAAATATTTTTGCATTTCCCCAGAATGTCTTTTTCTGTTTCATTGAAGGTACAAAATAAAGTACTGTTTTTTAATATTGCGTATTTATTTTACATGTAAAGAATTTAACAGGAAATTATTGTAGGCCTGTGACCTGATAGATTCAAATAACTGCTAATTACTTTTAATTAACAGTATTGTAGGTTTTAAATGTAGCTACTTTTGGTGTATTTTAATAATATATATCTTTATTATAACTGGTAAATGTACAGACATTTGGTTTTTATTAGTAGTTTCTTAGTTATTATACATTTAAAATGTTTTTTAAAAGTAAATTCCTTTGTAGATTGACAGAGAAGCTTAATAAAATTACTTAAAAATTACTAAATTTACAGAGATTACCCTGAAAAGAAGTTGCTTTTTAATGTATTTTGATATAATTTATCTGTTTTTAGACAGTTTAATGAGCAATTATCAACAGTGCTATACTGTAATTTAACCAATTTTGACCGTAAAATTGGCTCTGTATTTTTACAGTTCATTTCATGTAATTTTGTGAAACAGTTCTTTTCCGTAATTTTACGGAAAATGTCTGGAAACTCTGCTGCCAGACTTTTTACCGTTTTTTTACATATTTTTTTTAACTGTAGGCAGTGCTTTCAACCACATGACGTTAATGTTTAATTTAGGCTTCAGATACACGTGCCTACAAGCACAAACTACATTTAGAGATTGTCTATATAGCGGCAATAACAATCTACTCAAATGTAATTTGACGGATGTGTTTTATTCACATCAGACACAGGATCTGCAATGTAAGCAATTGTTAAGATCACTCAATTATTCTACCAGTTCACCAGGCACTTACGTTTGTGTTTTTTAAACGAAGTGGATGAATTCACGTGATGTAAATCCGACAGATCCCAGACCGCGGCAGAAACAAACATGGCGGCGACCGCTTATAGCTCAACTAACGCGATCATTATAAAAGTGTTTAAACTAGGGCTGCAACAACTAATCGATAATAATCAATAATGAAATTCGTTGTCAACGAATTTCATTATCGATTAGTTGGTCTGTGACGTCACTTGCGAGCTGCGCAGTTATAAATCAAGCTCATCTTCTTCCCTTTTAAAATTACCGTTTTAGATGTGTCTCTCCGTGCAGCTTGAGTGTTGTGTTCTTCTGTGCATGTTGACCAGTAGGTGGCAGTAGAGGTTGCTGTTATGTGTGTGTATGCGGAGATAGGAGAAAAGAAGTGAGAAGTGTTCCACCTGCGACTGCATGCGCTGTACGATTCTGCTACTGCATTTGTTTGAATAAAAGTAGTCTTGATTTCCGTATGCCTCCTCATTGCTTCCTACTAAGGACATAACAAATTGGCGACGAGGTATTTTTTTGTTATGAGGATGGCTGCTGTTTCTTCGTTTCCCACGCCGTTTTTGCCATGTCCTGGAGATCCAGCTATCCCTTTCGACACGTGGATACGCATGTTCCAGAATTATTTGCTTGTTGTTGGTGCTTCTGGAGATGGATGGCCGGTTGCACGCAGACGAGCACTGCTTCTCCATTGTCTGGGGACTGAAGGCCAGCGATTGTTTTATGCCTTTCCGGATCAAGGTGATTCTATGGAAGATGCGATTGCGGCCTTGAAAGCGCACTTTACTCCTCGACGGAACATAGTGGCTGAGCGCCATGCTTTCAGGAAATGAGTTCAAGCTCCGGGAGAATCCATTATTCAGTACGTTGCTGCTCTGTGGGACTTAGCGGCTACTTGTGACTTTGCAGCTACGCAGGATGACATGTTGCGTGATCAGCTGGTGGAGAATGTGTACAGTCATTGGATTTGTGAGAGGTTGCTTTTGGAATCTGACTTGACTCTTGAAAAAGCCATTACTATTGCCTCTCAAACAGAAGCTGCTGGTGAACAAGCCAAACTTTTATCGAGTCATCGTTCAGTACCTGTGCAAGTGATACATGCCAGGTCTCCATCTGCAGCAGTGCGTCGTCGCCGTACACTGCCTCCGAAGCCGCCGTCTACAGCGCGTTCTTCAAACTCTTCGTCTTCTGCACCTGGTTCGTCGGCCCGTGAGTGTTTTCGATGTGGGTCTACGAAACACTTCGCGAATGACCGTTGCTGTCCTGCTTGCATCGGCACAGTGTAATCACTGTCAAAAGAGGGGACATTATTCGCGGGTGTGTCGTTCGGGACAAGCTCGCTCAGTGTGTGAAATTGACTTGCCTGAAGTGCAGATTCTTTATATGCATGATTCTTTAACGGATAAAATTCGGTGCACTGCTGTCATTACGACCGCGACTACTTCTGTGCCTGTCGACCTTACCGTGGATACTGGATCGTCTGTTTTTACTTTACCAAAACTTTTGTATGAAACTCACTTCAAGAAAGACGCTCTTCTGCCTCCGTTATTGAAACTGGTGACGTACTCTTGTGATCCGATTTCCGTAATTGGATGCTTACCTGTCACTGTCTCTAAGGATGACATCACCTGCTCCACGTCGTTCTTTGTGGTTGAATCGGGTACAGCTTTGCTTGGGATGGATCTTATTAATGGATTACATCTTCGTTTCGAAGGCAATTCAGTTCTGTCAGCGCAGATTTCAACTCCTGTGCTGCGATTGTCTGCTTTGACGCCTTCGGCTGCTGTGGGTTGCGCAAAAGGATTTGTGCACAGAGTAAAGATTTCTTCAGCTGTCACTCCTGTACGTCAGAAACTCCGCCGCTTACCCTTTTCTGTTAGAGATGCCATCACTGAGGAAATTAATTGCCTTCTTGATTTAGGTGTTATCGAGAGCGTGGACGATTCGCCCTGGGTCTCCCCGATAGTAGTAGTGCAGAAAAAGTCGGGTGCTATTCGAATGTGTGTGGATGTGCGAGAACCCAATAAGGCAGTGGTTACAGATAGTTACCCTCTACTTCACATTGATGAACTATTGTCTTTGTTACGGGGAGCGAGTGTATTTTCCACCAATGATTTGGAGAGTGCTTATTTTCAGTTGCCATTGCACGATGAGAGCCGAGATCTGACTGCCTTTATTACTCACAAAGGACTTTTCAGATTTTGCCGTGTACCATATGGCCTCGCTTCAGCACCCTCCACCTTTCAGAAAATGTTGGGAACAGTTTTACAAGGACTTCCGAATGTTGCCAATTACCTTGACGATATCATTGTCTGGGGACGTACACAAATTGAACATGACCACACACTCAAAGCCGTTGTTCAACGCTTACAGGATGCTGGACTGAAATTGAATCAATCGAAGTGTCAGTTCAACAAATTCTGTCTGCGCTTCCTGGGTCATACGGTGAATGCGCAAGGAATTCAACCTGATGAGGATCATCTTTCTGCCATTCTTCATGCACCTGCACCAACAGATGCACCACAACTCCGCTCTTTCCTCGGTCTACTATCCTGGTATAGTAAGTTCATTCCCAATTTCGCCATGTTTGTTGAGCCTCTGCGGGCTTGCATCAGACATGGCTCCTATTTCGCCTGGTTGGAGGAGGCTCAGCAATGCTTTGAGGCTGTTAAAAAATTGCTTGTTCACAGCCCTGCTCTCGCATTATTCGACCCAGATTTGCCTACTGTATTATCTACGGATGCCTCTGCCTACGGCCTGGGAGCTGTTCTTGCTCAGGTTCATGAGGATAATACAGAGCGCATTGTCTCTTTTGCGTCCCGGACATTGTCATCTACTGAACGCAAGTACTCGACCATTGAAAGGGAAGCACTTGCTTGTTTTTGGGCCGTTGAAAAGTGGCGAACTTACTTGTGGGGTCGTAAATTCCTCCTGCGCACGGATCACCAGGCTTTAACTGTGCTTTTCTCATCCAAAGGAACTGATCGCGCCGGAATGCGTATTGCGCGCTGGGCAGCGCGATTAATGTGCTTCAACTACGATGTTGTTTATCGGCCTGGAGCTCAAAACAATGTGGCTGACTGTCTTTCTCGTCTGCCTTTGCCTGCATCAGCTGATGACAACTTGAATGCTGAACCTGAGTTTGTGGCTTTTCTGTCTTCGGAGATGTCTGCTTTGTCGCCTGCTGAGTTTGCTTCTGCCTCCGCATCATGCTCGGAACTGAGTGCATTACGTGCACAAATAGCTCGCGGGTGGCCTTCTTCTACAACTTCAGTGGATATTCTTCTACGTCCATACTTTCAGCTACGCGACGAACTAAGTGTGCAGCAGGATTATGTGTTCAGGGGACAGCGCCTTGTTGTTCCTGTCGCGCTACGGCACACATTGGTTAAGTTAGCTCACGCAGGTCATCAGGGAATTGTGCGTACCAAACAACGGCTTCGTGAACTGTACTGGTGGCCGGGCATTGATTGCCTAGTTAAAGAGCACATCCAGACCTGTCACCTGTGTCTGTTCTCTGACAAAACTGCCAACACCTCAGCTGCGCCGTTGCAGCCAGTACCTTTTCCGTCTGATCCGTGGGACAAGGTAGCTATTGATGTGGTGGGCCGTTTGAAACCGCTGTGGGAGACTGTCGTTATGCGCTGACATTGATTGACTATCACAGTAAGTGGCCTGAAGTTGCTTTCACCGCTTCCGTCACTGCTCAGAATGTTATCGCCTTCTTGTCGTCTGTGTTTAGCAGATATGGCAATCCACGTACTGTCGTGTCGGATAACGGGACTCAATTCACATCTGCTGATTTTTCTAAATTTCTGAAAGAGAGAGACATTCACCACATACGTACTTCTTTGTACCACCCAGCTGCGAATGGAGCTGTGGAATGGTTTCATCACGTGTTAAAAAGCTGCATTCAGTCTGCTGTTCTGGAAGCAAAGCCGTGGAAACCTACAGTCATGGAATTTCTCTAAGTGTATTGTGCTACACCTCATTCTGCTACGGGATTATCCCCGTTTGAGTTGCTTCATGGAAGAAATATGCGAACGCGTCTTAATGTTCTTCATCCTCCCCTTCCGCAGACGGATGCTCCTGCGCTTCTTCAGCGAGTTTCTTTGAAACAACAGAAAATTAAAGCATACACTGATTCTAAACGTGTAGCTCATGCTCCTGGTTTTAAAGTGGGGGATTGGGTGCATGTGCGCATTCCAACTCATGTTCCGAAAGCACATTTGTTTTAATAAAAGTATTTTTTATTTCCATATGCCTCCTCATTGCTTCCTACTAAGGACATAACAATGTCCATTGTTTACTTTGATAATTAAAGTGATAGTTCACCCAAAAATGAAACTTCTGCCATCATTTATTCACCCACTTGTCATTTCAAACCTGTATGACTTTCTTTCTTCTGCAAAACACAAAAGAAGTTATTTTGAAAAACTGCTGGTATAACCAAACAGCATTGGCACCCACTCACTTCTGTTGTATGGACAGTGTCTACACCAAGTGTATTGGTGCCAGTTACCAACATTCTTCTAAATATCTTCTTTTGTGTTCTTTGGAAGAAAGAAAGTCATAAAGGTTTGAAATGACAAGAGGGTAAATGGTGACACGATTTTCATTTTTGGGTGAACTATCAATTTAAAAAGTACACTCAGCATCACAAAAAGTATGCACTACCTAATACAGGGGTGTTCAATGTTGGTCCAACGTCATACATTTTGGGTAAGAGAAAAACCGCAGACTGTGGCTCTGTATGACTAAGGAGTTTGTGGCAAGTCGTAGTTAATAGTGCTTATGTTTTCCAATTACTAAAGTATTACTGTTATTCCTTCAAGCATTTTACAAAGATTCTTGCTGTAGGTGTCAGTGTTTGAAACCTTGGCTTAATTTTTCTTTTTCTGGCAACTTCTTCCTCATCATCTGTTTGCAGCTCCGGTGTATTACAGGTCAGTGATGCCCTCAGTTTCTCTCTTGCTTTAAGATAATCACCTGATCAGACATTACAAAAAATAATTATTTCACATATGCAAACACACATAAAATAATGACTGTGTTTAAAATACATTACTTTAGACAAAGTACACTATTACATCTATTTTGTGGTATACTTCAACCATTTGAGCAATTGACCATAAGCACAAAACATTCTTAAAACTTCTGCAATAAAATCCACCTTTTCTTCACATCTCCACGGAGGGCGCAATGATTTCCAGTTGTATGCTCACTTGCATTTAGTATTTGCTATTAGTTAGAGAATGTTACTAATAATAGTTAATAGTAAAGCTTCAGAAATCAATTTAGCTGTTAAAGGCTTTGACAACAGCTACAGTCAGATCAAAAAAACGTAACAAACATTAGTGTTACAGCCGGTAACACGTTACAGCTTCTCGGTAAACACAGTGTTAGGTTAGCACGTCTTTTATTAGATTCAGCAGCTTTTCCGACCCCTTTAGCGCAAAATGACAAACTTAGCATCTTTTTGAATAAACCTTAGCTTACATTCCATGGGAAAATGTCGGCAGTACTGCCCTGTGAAACAAGGTCTTTGTCGGTGAGGTATTGCCTGGCTCCCTCGGTGTCCACCCTGTGCATTGAGTGGCAGGGAGAAGCAGCATATGGCACCCGACTCGTGAATTAATCTGTAAAAAAAGCGTTTCCAAAACCTGCCACTGTCATCGACTGTTTGGAAATTTAAATGCGGGGCACGCGGTTACAGAATAACGCTTTAGAAAACTCTGGCCCAGTACCAAAACAAACTTGAAGCCAATCAACAGTAAGGGGCGGAAGAGCACTCAGTGCACAGGACGGACATTCGCTGAGCCGAGTTCACTTGTTTGTTTATCTGTAATCGTATTGGAGCTATCTTAAAGGGGCGAGACCCTTTTGGGGTAGGGGCGTGTTTGTTTTGGTGATTTGAAACATTGACAACGGCAACCAGAAATCACTTACCCCGCCTTTAAGCCTGAACACAGTTCGCCTGTTTATAAGCGCATGTCAGACAATGATGCGGTTATAAATCAGAACTGAAAATAGAAACAGAAAATATGTCAATGATAACAGCTTTATTGGGCAATACGCTGCATTAAAAAGAATGTTCAGAGCATACAAGTGCACCTGCAGTGACGTCACAAATATGTTAATTACCGTGTAACTTAATATCCCACAGTTCTGCCACAGTTTTACAAAATCCTAGCGGAAACACTAGATTGATTGAATTTAGTTTCTAAAGCAGATCCTTACCAGTTCTTGTGAGGACTCGAACATCATACTTTTTCCAGCCTGCTCCTGGCTCTTAGAGTTTTTGGACAGCTTTGTTTACACGTTCATCACATTTATAATTCGGCCACCATGTGACACCATTCCAAGTCCAAGTCTGAGCTCACTGGATAGTTGTAGAAATGTTCCAACTGTGTAAAAACTTTAAACACTACATATATTCCCTCGACAGACTGAACAATGTTATGGATAACACAAATGTCTTTGTCTATAGCAAAAACATTGTCACCCGTGGTAACTTTCAATGACCACTGCTCAGTCTGCAGCTGCCTGTACTGTGCTGTAGCTTGAAGGCCATCAGGAACAGGTCCAACATAATGTTGCATTCTTAAAGCTTTACTGGGCAACTCAACAGTACTCCTTTCTTCAGCCTCAGATAACCTTCTAATTATCTGTGCAAGAGGAAATTATGGCGCTCTTAAGAACTTCTTCAGTGTATGGAGGTCATTTTCATATGGAAAAGCAGAACCATGCAGTTGGGCAACAGCCGACAGGTGGACCAAGGCATGCACATTATCCACCAAGGCATCATTTCCATAAAGCTCCCCAAAATGTCTCAGAACTGTTGTGAGTGGCGTGTCTGCATAACTGTTAAACAAGGAACATAGCTGAGGACTGATTAGGATGCTAATACCTGTATACAACAGCATAAAGTTATTATATACATTACAATCTAAATATGGTGCTAGAACAACAGAGCCAGTATACAACAGAAACTGCCTTAGTCCAACGATCTAGCTCTCTCAGAGACCTCGGCTTCCTTGCAAACTCAGCTGGTATGTATGCACGCATTCCAATCAGACTGTGAGAAATCTGATCAACTAGCCAGGATGACAAGCGAAAATTTAAAGGGCCCCTCAGCCAAATATTCAACAACCTACGGGTGACACCTAAACATGCAAGGTGCATGTAATCTAAAGGGAATTTAGACACCATGCCCACATTTAGACCAATAAATCCATGTGGTCCATCGTGATGATGCTCCTCGTCAACTCTGTCTGCAAATGATGAATCAGTCTGCAAAACAAAATCATTTCTGGGGTATGTCATCTTGTTGTTAATATAAACACCTGGCTGGCAACACTTATCACATCCATGGTATCCATTGTGAGCCTTTGTGTTTTTTACAAATGCTCTAGCAGGGGCATCACATATAACCGAAACCAGCGTAATGAAAGCCTTTTTTCCTCTAAAATAGAACCCTTCCTGCAGCTGCTGTAACTCCTGTGTAAAGTCTCTCAAAAATTCATCAGGGGCATTTGGTTTCTTTCTATCACTAAAAAGCCGAATAACAACAGGTTCTTTCATTGGGACACCTAACAAAAGTCCTTAAATGGGCCATAGCTGTAAATTTGAACTCTTAAACAATGCAAGCCATCAATATTTATCTGCAATCTAAAATTAAAGCCATCTGCAACACTTTCAATAAGCTGGTTTAGGGTGTTATGCATAGCTGTCAGAATACCTCTATAATAGTACAAACCACCACATTTTTGTAGGATTTTATATTCAGTTTTTGTTTTAAGGATGGTTCGAGCATCTTTGGGCAGTTCTGGGTGGTACAATCTCAACAAAGTAAGGAGGGCTGTGAGGGCTACTAAAGAAACACCAAACTGTACAGCCCAATTGGCGAAGCTTTCTACAAGGCTAACTGGATCCTTAGCAAGCTCTGAAACATGCTGTCCTTCTGTTACTTCTCCATTATCATCATCGGCAATAGAATGTAAATGCTCATCTATCTGAGGGAGTCTTGAGTCATTGCTGCTGTCTGTGTCATTGATGTTGGAATTCATTTCAGCATTATCAGCTTGAGCTGGTTCTATCAGACAGTCTTCTGCAATGTCATGCATTCGTGTTTCAAGGGCATTACGAGCCCTTCGTCTGACTCCAGAGCTTGTTAAAGTTGGTTCCCTCCTTTTCATCGTCTCTAGAAGTTTAAAAAAAGTTCATAATGACAAAAGATCCTTAGACGGTTTCTTATTTTGTTGAAGGTAACACTGTTAAGAGCTATGGTGCCAAAGAGGAAATAAGAAAATACTGCCACTTAGTAAGTCCTCTAATTTCACAGCAAAACTATATGGTAATACAATATATGAGAGTAAAAATGTTTAGAATGGTGGCTGAATCTATAATAGTTTACAGATTTAAAATCTAGTTATTTAATCCTAACTAAAACACATTTGAATTTAATGTTATTAATCAAGGATGCATTAAATCGATCAAATCAAATGTAACAGTGAAAGCTCGAGGCCAAACACTGATGCACAGTAAAATAATTAGTCATGATCACACTTGACTCATCTGAACAGAATCATCTCGTTGCTGTCAAAATCTCACCAGAGGAGAATTAAACTCCACAACATTATTATTATATCTTCACTTATTAAAAACCACTTTCACTTTATTTCGGACGTGTATAAGAGATCTGAACGGAGGTTTTTACTATAGTTAATATTTTATTGAAAACAAGTTTTGTCATCATTCAGTGTCGATCAGTGTTTGTTTCAGTAGAGCTCTTGACTTTATGATTAAATGAATCTCCTTTTAGCAGTTGCAGTAGTGTTTAAACTCAGAACACTCTACATGACACATGTTAACTATGAGGCTAAGCAATACATTAAATATTTAAAGC
This sequence comes from Triplophysa rosa, assembly GCF_024868665.1. Lineage (NCBI taxonomy): Eukaryota > Metazoa > Chordata > Actinopteri > Cypriniformes > Nemacheilidae > Triplophysa > Triplophysa rosa. Next base: position 19,274,443 of record NC_079900.1, read on the forward strand.
AGAAAAAGTATCAAAAGCAAAGTATAGGTACTAGGGGTGTAACGGTTCAAATTACTCAAGGTTCGGTTTGTGTCACGGTCTCAGGGTCACGGTTTCGGTTCGGTTTGTGCTATGTTCAGGGAAAAGGGACTACTGACAAATAAAAGTAAGAACAAATAATCAAGCTACAAGTAACAGCACCAATAAAACAACAGAGCAAAGCAGAAAATAAAATAAGATACTGTATATACACCTTTTAAGGTAGAAATGGATTAAAGTAATCAAATAAAACATAACATTGCATATGTAGAAATTAAATAAAGCTGAATCATAATTGAAGTTACAGAAGCTATTGAGTCACAAGCAGTGAGTGATTTCCTTGACTTTTAACAGACAGCAGGAATGCCGCTGTCGCTTTAAGAGGAATGAAACGGATCCAGTACACTGATACTGTACACATGCGTTGTTTTTCGTCCGTTTCGTCCGTTCACTTAAGACATAACCTACAATGTTTGTTAAGATACTCGACAAGAGGGGCATGTTGACCTACTTCGTGTGTGAATCTGTTTAAGCGCTTCAAAGACAGCTCAATATTTGCGCCATCATGTCTGAGACTTTCCTTATGCGTGCTTCGGATCTTCTCACAGCGCGCAAGCGAGTTTTCTTCTGCATCATCTTGCACTTAAATGTTGAAATGGTCAAGGCTTGAATGAGTGTAGTTTAAACATGTGCTGTTCAGGTCTCACCTGCACTCGCGCGCTCACAACACCCGGGTGATGACAGCAGAAATGACTGTACAGCGTACGTCAATGCTATTGAAATGTGTCTACGTTATTTGATTTGTTGTGCGGTTCAATTTTTTACCGAGTACCGTTACACCACTAATATCTCATTCACACACGACACACAAACATGCATACACACTCACTTGATGCAGAAAGGCATACGCACGCACACCAACACAACGCACATACACACAACCCATACTTTTGAAACAGACACTCAAACCCACACACACCAAGCATAACATAAGGGTCATTCCACGAAATCGGTGCCTTTTGTGAATTACTATAACAACAAATACATTTTTTATTTAAACTGATACCAACACTACATGTTCTTTCATCAATATTACATCAAAATAAAGTCAAATAAATATTATTTAAAATAAATAAAATCGTATTATGCTGGTAAGTGTAAAGTTTTTGGCCTGTCCCTTGCAATGATTTTCGATTTTCAGCAGTACTTTTACCTTGCAAATTAAAGGAAATATGTAAAAAAATATGTACATATTATTCTAAGTGTAGCCTCATTATTAAACAATGTTTNAGAAAGATGCGAACGCGTCTTAATGTTCTTCCTCCTCCCCTTCCGCAGACGGATGTTCCTGCGCTTCGTCAGCGAGTTTCTTTGAATCAACAGAAAATGAAAGCATACACTGATTCTAAACGTGTAGCTCGCACTCCTGATTTTAAAGTGGGGGATTGGGTGCGTGTGCGCATTCCAACTCATGTTCCGAAAGCACATCCGAAATTTGCTAAACCTCGCCAAATTGTGCGTAAACTGGGGGTGTGTACTTACCTGTTATCCGACGGGAAGAAATGGCATGCTTCTCATCTGGCTCGTTCTGTTTCACCTGTTTCGGAGGCTACTGACACAGATGCTGTGGACTTGTCATTTCCGTTACTTCCTCCTCCTCCTCCTCCAGAGCCTCAAGCTCCTGAAGTTTTTCAAAGGGTTTCTACCCGTGTGAGCCGACCTCCTCGTGGGATGGAAGGTTACGTTACATAGTTACCTTGCATTACGTGACTATAAAGTTTGAGTAATTCATCTTATAATAGATGTTCATATGTATGCTGCATTCTAATAATTCTTGTAATGCTTTATATTTTTCTTAGTTTAATTGCAAGTAATTGTGTTATAACAAAGTGTATACTTGGTACTATAGTAACTTTGTTATGGGATTTTGTTGTGCGTTAAAAAAAAAAACGTGTAGACAGTTTGCTTTAAGTAAGGGGGGAATATGTTGTGTTCTTCTGTGTATGTTGACCAGTAGGTGGCAGTAGAGGTTGCTGTTATGTGTGTGTATGCGGAGATAGGAGAAAAGAAGTGAGAAGTGTTCCACCTGCGACTGCATGCGCTGTACGATTCTGCTACTGCATTTGTTTGAATAAAAGTAGTCTTGATTTCCGTATGCCTCCTCATTGCTTCCTACTAAGGACATAACAAATAGGTTCCAGACATTTCATGAAGACCCTAATAAACCATACCAACTTGTTGAAATTGCTCATTTAATGAGTCCTTTGAATACTCCTTGTATATTTTCTGCTCATGGATCTGCTGTAGGTTGGCGGTTTATTGAAAAGTGTACCCCAGGAATGTAATGGTGGCTAAACTGAAGAGAAACCTGCAGGCTCTATAGAGACAGAGAGAGTATTTAGATGGGATGCACACATATTATTTAATTTTCAGCTCCTAAACTAATACTTCAAGTCAAGAATGGCTGACCCAAGAAACATGCCTCCACTTAGACATAAAACGACACAGGAAATCATAATATAAAAATAATAATGATAATAAAATTACTTATAATGTAATAAGTAAAATAACACATTTAGAAATGTATACACCCAAACACATCTGTCCACAGATGCCCTGCAGTAGGTTCATGGGTAATCGCATGTCATTATTCAAAAGTTGAAAAGAAGATGCCTCTAATTCGACTCTGGTTGATATCGAAACACATTATGCAGAGTTCACACTGCATGATTTTGCCCCCGACTTTCAGTCGCTGACAGGTTTTGAGAAATCATAGACAAATATCAGAAATCGGAGGGAAACTGGTGCTCGTTCACGTGAGTGACAATCACGCATTGTGAATTATCAAAGACGTGATCTGAGAGACAGTGGCGCACCCAGGATTTTTTTTATGGGGTGGCACAAAGGGGCCAGTACAAATCTTAGGGTGGCACAATTAAAAAAATGTATTAATTATGCCTGAATCTAATGGTTAAGAGTTTTGGCATTGCCATTAATACTACTGGGATCATATAAAGTTATTACTAGTCTTACGATTTAATTTCTATATTTCAATATTTTCAGTGTTTGATCGATACATGCTAATTCGCTAACTGTTCTACAAATATTTGACTATAAAAAATATGATAGTAATAGATGCCAAAAACTGCAAATCCAACAATTTAAAGATCAGCTGATGGAGTAATGCATTAACCAAACATGTATAGTGATCGATCAAAATGTGCGAGTATGAGCAGCAGAGAAATTCAAATCCAATGCCTTAGCGATTAGCTTAATCTCAGTTAGCCAACCCGTATTAGAGTTTGATACAATAAGTTTTATCATACAATAAACCACGTTTTACTTACTAGTTTGTGAGTTTCGTCTCCAACCTTCTATCCCTTTCATGCGTGTTTGACTGAACAGGAGCAAACATGACGTCACGTGCGTGGTACTGCGGCTGCCGTGCGCATATTAAGGCGTCTTTACACAGGAGCGTTAAGGCGTCTCTGTGGCGGATTAAATTTATGTGTAAAGAAGCAATGCCGCACGAAAGCCGATCTAAAATATGCCGCCTCTGACCCTCCTCAGACCCTAGTATCAAAAGCGACTCTGATGCGGCTCAGGTTTAGTGTAAATGAAGGCGCATTAAAGCCGCTCTAAACTACGTCATTGTCATGTCAGCAGAAAGTGAGAGAGTGAAGATGAAGCCAAAAACACACAGCCACATTTGTTTTAGGCTAATAATAACAACACAGGTTTTTTAAGTAATTCAAACAAATTTTTCGTTTCATTTCTTCATAAAATGATTTAATGAGGAAAAATGTTCGGAGTATTTTTGTTTACTCAGGCAGGCTGTGGCACAGTTTGAATGCAGGATGTAAATTTAGAGACCGCTTTCAGCCATTAAAATATTTTAGATTAGTTTTTAATGGAAAATTACATTTATTTCGTTTCATTTCTTTTTAAAGTTAATTTAGAAAAATGTTTGGAGTATGATTGTTTGTGACTCAGGCCGGGCATGCAGATTTTTTTATTTGGGTCTGTGTGAGCATTCGCTTTTAGATAGAATGCATCTTTTGTTCTGACACTTTAATTTTTGCAATTTTACGTTTCTACATGCATGGGCAACTTATAACACACCAAAGACACAGAAAAACACATATTCGCGCCATATGACCCCTTTAAAAATATGATTGTACAGACGAGTGAGAATAATGATAGCAGGTGAGGTGTTCTGTGAATTTGTTCCGGTAAATGTAAATAAACGGGCTGGATTGCGTTTACATTACATTTACATAAATGTATTAAATTTATTCATTTGGCAGTCGCTTTTATCCAAAGCGACTTACAAGTAGGAGAGCATATAAACATTTTGTCAATAAAAAAACATTACACTGAGATCCGATCACAATGTGTCCTTGACTACCTCTGGATCAGTTGTCTTTTCAATGTGTATGTGGACAACATCCAGATAGAGGTCGCATGTTAATGACAAATTTAAACACAGCCAAAGATGCATTAACAGGCTAAGAATACCATCCTCTGCAGTAGATGAAATAAATACAAGAGTTAATTGAAATGATTTAATACTGATTTAAAAATACAAATCCATCAGACAAAAATAAAGCCCAACAACTGAAAAATCACATTTTACAAAACATCATATAAAGCAGACATTATACTGCATAATTTGCAAACGTCACATTTTAATTAAACGTTTTAGGGAAATTCAAGGAATAGTTCAGGAACAGGCTTGTTTCTAAAGCAATTATCAAATTACAGATATAGCTGAGTTTAAGAAATGCCTGAACTTAAATATAACATTATCCTATCCTCAGCGCAGGAGATCAACTACTGCGTTGATTCGATCATGTACTGTACCAGAAGTGTGCCGCTACATTTACATTACATTTGGCAGACGCTTTTATCCAAAGTGACTTACATAGCATTGTACTACACATTTGTATCCGACTATGTGCAATCCCCTGGGATCGAACCCATGACCTTACATTTACGTTACATTACATTTACATTTGGCAGACGCTTTTATCCAAAGTGACTTACATTGCTTTATCCTATACATAGGCATGTGCAATCCCTGAGATCGAACCCACAACCTTGCGTTGTTAACACAATGCTCTTACCACTGAGTTACAGGAGAGCGACCTTGATGTCGCTCGCGCCATGCTCTAACCACTGAGCCACAGGAAAGCTTAATAGCTCCTATACCATTGGATTGCCACTAATAATTGTCCCACCAGAAACAAAGTGGTTGTACTTAGTGATTCTTTGGATGAACTTCCAAAAGCATCCTTAATGTTTAGTGTCTATTTATTTCATCTGTTTAGATTGTTCAGTTTTTTTGAATGGGTTTAAATGTAGGTATGTGTAACTGACAATACCTTATTCAAGTGATAATGTAAAGTTCAGCCAAACGTAAATACTTATTCCATAGATATCACTAGATGCCGCATTAGCTTCTGTTTCTGTGGGCCGCTATACGTAGGTCGTCCGCCATATTGGAAAGGTGCGAGCCAGTCTGTATTGCAAAGTCTGCGGCCTTTCCGTGGAATTGGGTTACTTTGTAACACCGTGTCTACACCGGACGCAACCAGCTCGGAGCGACATGACAAAACACATTAGAAACGTATTAGAACCCATTAAAATTTAAAATTTTATCCACACTGGATGCGGCGCGACACGACAAACTCATTTAGAACAAGCAGGTTGTCATGTCGCGGCGCGCCTGTCACATCTGGTGTAGACACGGTGTAACTGTTGCTTTGGTTTGTTTTATCCACAGGTTAGGAGTGGAAGGATTTTGTTATATAGCTGTCAATCTTAACATGATTTTATTTATGAATGTTAAGTTCTGTTATTTGGACTAGGGATGTTAGGCTCGTTATGAAGGATTTTGTTTCACAGATCTGGCAACCCTGACAATCTGGTCCGTTAACACTGAAGAGCAAGCTGACTGTGTATGATTATGAAAACATACAGTATATGTCGTTGTGTAAACTCAAACATCATATTTCATACACTAACACATGACAACAACGAAAGGGTATTCAATTTTTCGGGAATTAAAATGCACAGTCATGGCTGTGCAGTGTTGTGGCATTCTAGCAAACTGTGAGTGAAGTCAGTGGACCGTTCCAAGATGGTGGACGCGTCTACATGGCTGGAGAGCGTGAATGCGGCATCTGGTTTTGATATCTATGATTTATTCACCTTCAAAACCTGTAGATGACTTTATTTCTCCATTGAAAAACAAAATAGGATATTTTTAGAAATGTCTCATTAGTTTTGTGTTCATACAATGAAAGTCAGTGGTGTTCAGTGTTGTTTCAAATTAATCATAACTAACATTTCTTACAGGTTTTATATACTTACGAGAACAAAATGCACCAACATTTTAGCCACACATAGTGTGAAATAATGTATGCATATGGCCAGATGACTGCGTAGTATAATCACTTTTTCCATTATCTCGACTCTCTTTTGCTTCTCTTATTGATGAATATCTAATATTTTTATGAATATCTAAACATGTCTAATATATAAACTTACCCAAATATTTAGGTTGTGTCTTTGAATTTTGTAAGATTGCATTCACAACTAGCCTGCTGTGAGTAAACCAAACACAACCAGTTTAAAGGGATAGTTCACCCAAAAATGAAAATTCGGTCATCATTTACTTACCCTCAGATTGTTCCAAACCTGTAAAAATATGGTTTTATGTCATCAAAGTGAACACATTGTATGACTCTTTTTCACTGTTATAGCTGACTCTGTATTTATGTCTCACTAAGAATAAAAAGTCCAAGTGTCCAGATGATGCTTTAAGTCATGGCTGTGTTGTGCTATTATTTCAGGTTTTATTTCAGAATCAGCAACGGTTGGATCTCAAGGTAAGAATGACACTACAATGATTACATCTTACCAGAATGAGATCAGTCATAAAAAGCATACCCAAACACAATTGTTGCTTTTAAAGCATAAGTTAAACTAGACTGCCCCCTACAGATCAAACATTAGTTTTACTTTTTAATTTCGTTTTCTGTTCTTGTTCATCTGTACTTCAGTGAATCTGCTTATATTATGGACTCATGCAGACACTGAGAATTCTTCAGAGGGTTTCTCAGTAACTAAAACTCAACAAAATCACTCTGTTTAGATGTTAAAGGGATTCTGCGCCAAAATGAAAATTCTGTTATCCAAGTTGTTCCAAACATAAATAAATGTCTTCGCCAAACCTACATACATGTCTTCATTCTGATGAAAACAAAGACAGTTAACAAATGACATCACTTCTGAGACATCATTCGCTACCATAGTAGAACATATTTTGAAGCATTTCGGAAAGCAAACAGTTCTGGGGCATCTTTGACTATATTTTAACTTTTCTTACTATGGTAGTGAAAGATGCCCAGAAATGTCAGTTGCTATCCTTCTTTCAAACATATTTCTTTGTGTGCAACAGAACGAAGAAACTTTACAGGACTGGAACGAAATTTTCATTTTGGGTGAGGTATCCCTATAAATAAAAGATATGTTTCATTCAGTGAATGGCTCAGTGGTTAGAGCATGGCGCTAGCAATGCCAAGGTCATGGATTTGATCCCAGGGAATTGCACATAGTCAGAAACAAATGCATAGTGCAATGCAAGTCGCTTTGGATAAAAGCATCTGCCAAATGCGTAAATGTAAAAGTTTGGGCAACACTGACATTTCTATTCGTAAACAACAGGGTACGACTTAGATCTGGGCTGATCCAGGTTTATTCTAGATCAAAACTGTCCTTTGGGTGATGTTTTACATCCTTTATATTAGTTCAAAGATATTTAAACAGACCTGGTAGATTATTTTATCATTGAAATACAAACACTGATTCCACCCAGTGTGATAAAATTGGAAGCTCTTTATCCGATCGTGTGGGTGGCTCTTAAAAGAGCCTTTGGTGTGTTAAGAGTCAAGCGGGGGTTTACTTTGAGCTGGTATACTTCGTCACGGCCTTTATTCCCTTAGACACTGCGCGTTTGGCCAACTCACCGGGCAACAACAGACGAATGGCTGTCTGGATCTCTCTAGATGTGATGGTGGAGCGCTTGTTGTAGTGAGCGAGACGAGATGCCTCACCACTGATGCGCTCAAAAATGTTGTTGACGTCAGTTCATGATGCCCATAGCCTTAGAAGAAATGCCGGTGTCAGGGTGAACCTGCTTCAGGACTTTCTACACGTAGATAGCGTAACTCTCCTTCCTGGACTTTCTGCGCTTCTTTCCTCCCTTTCCTGCGGTCTTGGTGACAGCCGTCTTAGATCCCTTCTTGGGTGCGGATTTCGCTGGCTCAGGCATGATGTTATGAAAAGAATATAAATTTGAATGATTAGGCAGCACACTTCAGGGGTATTTAATGACGAGTCTATTTAAATTTTTTGCAAAATGGGGCATGTGCTCTGATTGTGTGTCTTCGTTGGCCAAACCCTTTAAAGGTTTCAATTGGTTAGTTCATAGTGTGACGAGGAGGAAAGAGACCCAATGAAAGTGTTTCCACCCACAGACTCAAGATTGATCGTGACCCTCCCCCACGCCATTCAGGTTCCTTTGTTCATTTCCCACTCTTAATTTCAATGTTTTGTATGACGTTAGAAATTGGACAAAACTACGTGAGTGTGTAAACACCGCGCACAAACAGATTACAGCTGCGCGAGAACACTGAAAACGCTCGCGCGTAAAATGTGAACCTTTAGATATCGCAAATCTCTAACTTGAACACGTTTTGTTGAGAGACAGACTGGGTTTTGATCTTGAGAACCTATCATCTCCTAGAGGAATTTTAAAACGCCAATGGGCTTGGCACATGCACGCCAGTCCCCACCCCGTGCATACAGGTATAAAAGGAAGATGGCGGCGGTCATTCAATCACCCTTTGGGCTGAGGAACCTGAGAGGTATCTCCCGGTCGCTGCAGCGGGTCGGCAAAGCGTTGTGGCATGAAGACACAATGTCTCGTTCCCTCCTTCAGGGAACCGAGGTTAGAGTCGTAACCCGAGACGTTCCCCTTCAGTCGGTCTCTCGACGTTGTGTTGAGAGACAGACTGGGGACCTATCTTTACACGCCATGGCACTGAGCCGTATCACGACCTCAAGTGGAGCGACACTGACTGGACTAGCGAGTCACAAGTGAGCGCTATCACGAGACGTAATCTTCCAGTGGGATCGGTACTAGTAGCATACTGAGAAGCTTGTACCGACGGCTATCACGAGCGGTGGCATTCGTCTCTAGTAGCAAGATGCCGTCCGGCGCCGTAAGAACACTGGGGAAACACTGCTCTCCTCTTTTTGAGAGTGTGTTACGGAGGCCACATCCTACCACAAGGGGAGGTTACATGTGGAGACACCAACATGGTCTCACCAGTGGGGAGAACAACATGTGAGAATATGTGTCAGCCCGGATGGGGGGACAGAACCCAGGTGGGGTAACCACCAGAGGGGAGGTCACAGGTTCACCGACATTGGAACCAGGAGTGAGGAATTCAACATACAGGACGACCCTGCAGGGGAGTCATTACGTATGGGGCAACAGTCCTAGTATAGGGGTCCACCTGAACAGGGGCAACTCTACCAGTACTGTACTTGGTTCCAACTGACCGCTCCGCCTGGTCTGTTTACCATAATGCCAAAAATGCTTAGTGATGGATGGATTGCCTATACTTCACCCTAAGGGGGGGAAGTAGGGAGGCTAGATAGCACGCTAGGTTCACCTGGAGAGGGGAGAAGGCGCTTTCGCAGGTGTACACCCAAACCAGATGCCTTTCTTATATGCCGGTAGCGTGTAAGACACGGGCTGACACTGGTTCCACGCGGAGGTTGTAAAACCTCTTGAAGGTACTGGGCATAGCCCAACCCACAGCATTACAAATGTCTGCCAGAGAGGCGCCCTGAGCCAGTGCCCACGAAGAGGCCATACCCCGAGTGGAGTGGGCTCTCACTGCAAGCGGGCACGGGCGATCTGGGACTGGTATGCCACCGCAATGGCATCCAAAATCCAGTGTGCCAATCTCTGTTTGGAGACAGCCCTCCCCTGGTGCTGTCCCCCATAACAGACAAAGAGCTGAGTTTCTAAGGTTCTGCGTGCGGTCCAAGTAGAGGCACAGTGCGCGTACTGGACACAACACGTTGGAGGTTGGGTCTTCCTCCCCAGAGGGGAGCGTCTGCAGGTTCACCACCTGCTTCCGGAAGGGAGTGGTGGGAACGTTGGGCACGTAACCGGGTCTCAGGATAACGTGAGAACTACCGGGCCCGAATTCTAGGCACCCATGGGACACAAAAAATGCCTGGAGGTCCCCCACCCTCTTGATAGAAGCGAGCGCCATCAAGAGTGCCGTCTTCATCATGAGATGAGGAAGACTGGCGTCTCTGAGGGGCTCGAAAGGGGCTGTACCAAGGCCCTGCAAGACCACATTAAGGTCCCAAGAGGGTACGGAGCGTGGTCGAGGTGGATTCACCCTTCTCAAACCCCTAAGGAACCTGGTCATGTTGGCCGAGAGACTTACCCTCCATGAGATCGTGATGAGTGGCAATAGCAGCTACATACACTTTCAACGTGGATAGGGAGAGGTTACTCTCTAGTCTCTTTTGTAGGAAGGCCAACGCTGACCCGATCGAGCAATTCCATGGGTTCCACCGCGACTGCACGCTCCACCTGGGGGATGTCGACATAGCCTTTAGTCGCCCCGCCATCCAGTGAAGCAACAGCCACCGAGCCCACTTGCCTGGAACGCTCCGAAAATTGCGCATTCCAGGACTTAGTGGGCACCTCATGCACTTCCGGGAAAAATGGCACCAGGGAGGTGCGTGGCTTTTGACCTCGCTCCGACCCCAGAAACCACAAATCCAACTGCGAGCGTTTCGGGGAGGGTTGGTGTAACGCATTGCCCAGGCAAGCATGGCTGACATCTCAGCGTCGGCCTCATCTTGATCTCGACTGCCCGGGGTGGGAGCTCAGAGAGGTCTTCCGCATCTGATGCCAGTAGGTAGCTGTCCGATGCAATGACAGAGAGTTCATCCCCATCTCTCTGTGGAGACTGCAAGCTATAGGACGTCTACCGCCGCCCATCGGGGACGAGTCAGGTGAGTGTGCTGCGGTATGGGTGGTCCGCGAAGCCGAAGCTGACGGAGTGACATCCATAGGAAACCCCAAATCACCCCTGCTGCTCGCCGAAGCGGTCGACCTCACCGAAGCGGGAGTCGAATATGCCTGGGAAGCAGACGGGGTGGCGGCAGCACTCACAAAGAACATAGCCAGCCGTGACCGCAACACCTTAATCGCCATTTTCTCGCCGACAGAACATGCTGGATCGACAAACCCTGCCTCAGCATGCTTGACCCCCAAGCATGTGACGCAGGTGTTGTGCCCGTCTGATTCAGGGATGAGTCTGTCCCACCCAAGACATGCTCGCAACTGTGAGAAATTTGCTCTTTTAAGTCTGTAGCTCGCTGCCGAGACGCCCAGGGGAAGTCCGCTCTCAAGAGGGAGAAGTCTGCTGCTCTGCATCGTTAATCCAGCAGTATGGTGAAGAGTCTCGAACAGATAATGCTTGACAATCATATTCCACGCAGGTTCCGAAAAACAAAGGATGAATGAATGACCACCACCATTTTCATTTTATACCCGTATGCAAGGGGTGGGGACTGGCGTGCGTGTGCCATTCGCCAAGCCCATTGGCATTTTAAAATTCCTCTCGGAGATGATAGGTTCTCAAGATCAAAACCCAGTCTGTCTCTCAACACAACGTCGAGAGACCAACTGAAGGGGAACCAAGATTGTGCACGTAAATCAACACTTGCGAGGGGAAATAACAAACCCCCGAATCAAAGCAGATCGCTTGCGCACAGTATTGACTACACGCACGCGCGAGCTGGGATTCTTCGATTTTGTGACAACAAATGCAATTGGCCCTGCTCTTTTCTGGAACTCCTGTTGTGATTGGCTGTTGCTGCCGCCCTCAAGTCGATGACAGAACAGGAGAGATGGCAGAGAATTGGCAAAAATTGGATCTAAGGAATTCCCATTAAATAATATTTGATATTGTAGCAAAGCTCAATAAAACGGGAAGGAGGCGGGAACCGGCGAACATTTAAACACTTTAATCAAAATAAATAAACAATAATCCAGCAATAAAAACAGGCCGGCAGCCCCTCACGGACGACTGCCGGCCACACGAACATAAACACATAAACAAAACTAATTAAACTAACTAACTAATGTCCGGCCCGGTCCTCTCTCGTCGGCAGTCCTGCCGCTCGTCCTCTTATGCTCCCGAGCTCCCCCGTGAGGCATGCGGGACCGGTGCGCGTACAGCTGATACTCATTATCACTCACGCCACCGGCCCCGCCTTCCTGCCCCACGGCTCTCCTCCCGCCTTCCTCACTACAGATATGTTGGCCCAAATGCAGGAAAACGAATGAGTGCAGTAAGGAGATTTATTAGAAACACTGGGTAATTAAATACATACATATTTCAATTTATACGAAAGCACTTCCGCTCTCCATTCAACCAAAGCAAATGTGCATTACCAGTGGTCACCTTTTTGTAGATTAGCCAGTAAAATAGACTTGTAAAATGTGTTGTAATATACTGTAACATTACATATAATATTATAATTTAACGTTTTCGATGTTCTGCGTTTACATACCCGGACGTGGCGGTCAAGGTATTGGCGTGTCCTGTTTTATGAGGTTTCCCAGAGGTTTACCTCTGTTATTTTGAGTTTTCACACACCTGCACTTAAAGTATTAGACATAAGAATTTTTAACATCAACCCTGATACTACAGTCTAGTGCCATCACTTCAAGAGTGCAGATGGACCGGCTGCTGAAGAATGGGCCGTTGGTGAAAGCGCAGTCTTCAGCATCCGAAGCAATAAGAGCAGAAGTTATATTCAACTCAACTCAACTTTATTTACACAGTAGTGCTTTTTACAATTTTCATTGTTACAAAGCAGCTGTACATAAGACATATTGACTATAAGCAAACCAATTAAAGTTGTACCTGCAAAAACAAGAAAAAGGTGAAAACAAAGAAGACACACACACACACACACACGGACGCGCACGCACACACTCACACACACACGCACGCACGCAATATACAACAAAACCAAAACGAAACATTAAGTATTTTTCTTAAAATAGCGCATTTTAGTCCACTGGAAGTTCAGCTGCACTGCAGCTTCTGGCGACGAGTGGTGGTAGCACAAGACCACTCTCTGTAATTACACATATGTTTTCAGTGGTGTGTGCCACTAAATCCGTAAACAACCATACAGACACATAGGTAACATTTCAGTGCAATGTGCTACCACCACTCGTCGCCAGAGGCTGCAGCTGAACTTCCGGTGGACTAAAATGCGCTTTGTTAAGAAAAATACTTGATGTTTCGTTTTAGTTTTGTTGCATATTAATTTGATGCACTTAAAGAAATATTGAGGAAAACAACCCAAAATTAGTCTCGTATACGTTGGAATATGTAAAAAATGAACGGTTTATTCGGTTTTCTGTTTTGAAAACAAAAACAAATAAATTAATTATCCGAAGGTACACAGACCGTGAAGCGAGTTGATTTGTATTTTTTGTTTTAATCATTTTGATAAATGCAATTTCAAACTTTGCTTATCTAAATTAGATGACGCTATTCTCTAATCTCAGTTTTAGCCCATTTTTCCATCAAGTTAGATTTTTGGACTAACCCTAACCCTGCCTTTCATGCATTAAATTTCAAATTCTAGTTCAAATACCAGCGTTTATAATCTTAACGTAATTGTATATGTAGCTTTTAGATTATGAACACTGAATTTATGAACACTCCAATGAAAACACTGGCCCCCCTCACTTTGTACGCCCTAGGGGTATTTAAACGCGGAACATCGAAGACATATATACAATGTTATATTATAACACATTTTACTAATCTATATTACTCGCTAATCTACAAAAAGGTGACCACTGGTCCACATTTGCTATGGCTGAATATGCTTTAATATAAGTGTTTTAAATAGTTTTTATATTAACCAGCGTTTCTAATAAATCTCCTTACTGCACTTATTCGTTATTCTTATTCGGAATTCCTTAGATTCTATTTTTCCCAATTCTCTGCCTTCTCTCCTGTTCTGTCATCGACTTGAGGGCGGCAGCAACTGCCAATCACAACAGGAGTTCCAGAAAAGTGCAGGGCCAATTGCATTTGTTGTCACAAAATCGCAGTGTCCCGCCCACTTAGTGCCAAAGTCAAAATGACTCGCGAGAGCGAAGAATCCCAGATTGTGTAGTCAATCGTGCGATCTGCTTTGATTCGGGGGTTTGTTATTTCCCCTCGCAAGTGTTGATTTACGTGCACAATCTTGATTTTCGTGTTCAAGTTAGAGATTTGTGATATCTACAGAGTCACATTTTACGCGCGAGTGTTTTCAGTGTGCTCGCGCAGCTGTAATCTGCTTGCGCGCTGTTTACACGCTCACGTAGTTTTGTCCAATATCTAACGCCATAATTTTGGTAATATTCTACCAAAATAGTCATTTTGTTTGAGTCTCTTTACGAGGCTTTATTTTTAATACGTTTAAAGACTTGGAAAACATGAAATTCATAACTCCGACCAAAACATCTCTAAAATTCAGATTTCTCTGCAATTCTCATTTCATCAATGAACAAAGGAAACTGTTTTAGTTACTGAGAAACCCTCTGAAGACTTCTCAGTGTCAGCATGAGTCCACAATATAAGCAGATTCACTGAAGTAAAGATGAACAAGAACAGAAAACGAAATTTTAAAGTAAAACTGTCGTTTGATCTGTAGGGGGCAGTCTAGGTTGACTTATGCTTTTACGACTGATCTCATTCAGTAAAATACCTTTTATCTTTTAGTGCTGTCTCTTTCTTGTAAATTCTAGTCTGGGTTTGGACTGAATGTGGCTACGGTTGGAACACATAAACCTCTAGAAGCTACCAAAGCTAAATTATGTCTCATCTCATTTAGAGCCGAATGTGTATTTAGGCAACAGACATATGAATATTAACATCACAATCAGTATTTGGGCAGAAAATATCTTAAGATTCTGTATATGTATGTATTTTATAACTGATTTGATAAGATATTGCTGTGCTGTATCTGCAAACTAACACACAAGCTGCGTTTCAATTCGAAGGCTGCGTCCTAAGTCGCTCGTCGGCCACATACATCATCGAGGTTGTCTCATTTCAGTTAAAAACCTTATAAAATTAACATTTATTTCTCGTAAGATGTAATCATTGTAGTGTCATTCTTACCTTGAGATCTAACGGTTGCTGATTCTGAAATAAAACCTGAAATAATAGCACAACACAACCATGACTTTCAGCATCATCTGGACACTTTGACTTTTTATTCTTAGTGAGACATAAATACAGAGTCAGCTATAACAGTGAAAAAGAGTCATACAATGTATTCACTTTGATGACATAAAACCACATTTTTACAGGTTTGGAACAATCTGAGGGTAAGTAAATGATGACCGAATTTTCATTTTTGGGTGCAATATCCCTTTAAACTGGTTGTGTTTGGTTTACTCACAGCAGGCTAGTTGTGAATGCAATCTTACAAAATTCAAAGACACAAACTAAATATTTGTATAAGTTTATATATTAGACATGTTTAGATATTCCTAAAAAATATTAGATATTCATCAATAAGATAAGTAAAAGAAAGTGGTGATAATGGAAAAAGTGATTACGCAGTCATCTGGCCATATGCATACATTATTCCACACTATGTGTGGCTAAAATGTTGGTGCATTTTGTTCTCGTAAGTACATAAAACCTTTAAGAAATGTTAGATTAATTTGAAACAACAGACCACCACTGACTTTCATTGTATGAACACAAAACAAATGAGACATTTCTCAAAATATCTTATTTAAAAAAATAATTTACAGGTTTTGACGGTGAATAAACAACGACAGAATATTTACGTTTGGCTGAACTTTACATTATCACTTGAATTAATGCATTGTCAGTTACACATACCTACATTTAATCCCATTTAACAAACTTTTAGAAATAAAACATTTCTAAATGAAAGTTAAGTCACGATCACACACACTTTACTGTTCATTTTAATTGAGTGTTCTGTCTGTGTTAGTGTATTAGTTATTGTAATTTCTTTCACTCACTCACCGCATGCCTGTCAGAGAAACTGAAGTGTTCAGATGAACTCTAAATCCTGCATATAGAGGTTCAGTGAATGTTGTGTTGAATGTGTGCAAGTGAATGGGTGTATCAGAGACACTGTAGAAGGACAAAGTGCCAGCTGACCAGTCCAGATACACTCCTATTCTATTAGACACACGTGAAGAGGATATGCCTGTTCTCTCATTGTTGTGACAGGCACGGACGCTGTTATTAGCGCAGTACAGACTCCATGAATTTACATTGAATCCAAATAAACTGTCATTATTTAATCCTTTTCTGCTGATGCTTTTATATGACACTGATATATCAACACCTGACCCGCTCCATTCAGCCTCCCAGTAACAGCGTCCAGTCAGACTCTTTTGACACAGAACCTGAGGAACAACATCAAATCTGTCTGGATGATCAGGATACGACTGAGATTTAAGCACACACGTGATCTTTCTGTTCTCCTCGGACAGTTTGAGTTCAGTGTTTGCTGTGTTGGGATCCAGTGTGAGATCACAGGCATCTGAACACAAGAACAGACATTAAAAACACCAAAACAACAATCACTAAATCAACCTGTGTGTGTGTGTGTGTGTGTGTGTGTGTGTGTGCGTGTGTGTGTGTAGACTTACATTTGTGTAGTCCTGCTGTAATTCTGGACCCTCCCCCATGCTCCACGCTACACCCACACACCAAACACACAAACATGTCACATTCTGCTCCTCTGACACACAATGAATGTGAGAATCATTGAAATGTTAGTATTAGTGTTTTGTGTGTCATACCTGAGTTTGCTGAGTGTGTAGTTTGGATCATTGAGTCTATCAGAGAGCAGCTGAAGTGCTGAGGGTGCTGGGTGATTGTAGCTCAGGTCGAGCTCTCTCAGGTGTGACGGGTTTGAACTCAGAGCTGAAGCCAAATAGCAACAACCTTCATCTGTCACCATACATCCCGATAACCTACAAATACACACACACACAAACATGTTAACACACTCTTCATTTTGACTTTGTCAGTGTTCTTATAATAATGCTTTTTACATTTTGAGAAATCAGATAAACACCTCAGTTTGTGTAGTTGACAGTTATGAGTCTCGAGAGCATGAGAGATCAGCTTCACTCCCGAATCCTTCAGATCATTGTTACTCAGGTCCAGCTCTCTCAGAAAGTTTGGTGATTGTAGCCATGACGACAAACTTTCACAACATTCACCAGTCAGATTACACCTGAACAATCTACACAGATGAAATCGACTTCAAATTACAATTTACTTTATGAAACAGCCAACTTGTTTCAGAAATCTGGTGACTGTCTCTCTCATTCCAGCAACAACAAAAAAAGATGACATTTATTGAAGTGCAGAGGACATTTTTCAAGTATAAGCATTGAGTAAATTATTATTTTATGGAACATCACACACCTGAGTGTGTGTAGTTGACAGTTGTGAGTCTTAAGAGCATCAGAGATCAGCTTCACTCCTGAATCCTTCAGATCATTGTGACTCAGGTCCAGCTGTCTCAGAGAGTTTGATGATTGTAGACATGAAGACAAACTTTCACAACACTCACCAGTCAGATCACAGTTCTGTAGACTGTATGCAGGGGGAAAAAAAACTATACATTTAAATTAAACCATCATTTTTACTGCTGTAATAGACAACAAATATGCACGTAAATAATGTGAACAGTAGCAGTAAAGCTCTCAGATGTGATGTGTATCACATTGATCACAACTAATATCTTGCTTAATACAGTTAGGCTAGTTCTGATCCTCTGATCTATTTAGATTGATGACAGATTTCTGATAGGCCTATTTTGTTCCTAATATAAAGTGACCCAAGACAACCACCTTTTCAAGATGTAAAAAAGGCTCTTTTTAAAGAGCCTTGTGTAAAAAAATACATTTCATATATAATTTGAAATAATTCTCAGATCGGCTATTTTATTGTGTGTTTTACCCAATATTTACCCATATTGTAAATAAAGTATGGTAAAGACTGATTAAATGTACCAACAATGACTTATGATTTTTACTGATAATAATATATATCATATTGTAGTCCGTAAAATCTGTCTGTGAAAGAGAAAAAAAGACTTGAGTCCTGAAGCCACATGCATTTATTAGGGGGCACCAGTTGTTGGGGGATTAAAAAGTCTACACCCCATTTTTCAGATGTCCAATCACAACTGCGCATGCATGCACACAAACACACTTCAATATTTTATTTAAGTCCACTTAAAATAAATGATTTACAGGGACATAAATACTATAGATGCCGTTAAATACAAATGAAGACATTCCTGGACCAGTGGCATACAACAAATTGACACAAAATACAACTCAGTTAGGGATATAAATAGCAACGTCTCCGCCACATACTGCGGCTGCCTATAATAGCAGACAAAGCACAGTATTTTGCTAGCGGCTTGGCCCTCTTTTTTGACATCCCAAGCTGTTGAAGTCCTTGTACAACCATATGTGCGTGTCCCAAGCTGCCAAATATAAAAACAAGCAATCGACTCCGATAACCCAACTCTGCAATGGTGTCCAAAAGAGGTTGGTATTTAACGACCTTAGTCATAAAGGCTTCCTCCAAACTGGAGTCAAAAGTACAAGCAACCTCCAAAACAATCACCTGTTTACACACATTATTGATCACAATATCATCTGGTGTGATAACAGATAAATGTGAAAAGATTTCTGGATCACTATCAATACATTGGAACATGGCGGATTTTACACAAGAATGTTTATACATTATTACTTTAGGTGAAAGAAAGCTTGATATGTCCTTTGTTATGAGATCCACTAATCTATCATGGCATGCTATATACATCCCCTTATAAGCATGACAGCCATTTAGAATATGTGGCAGTGTTTCAACAGTCTGTTCTGTAGTATGATGCAAACAATGAGGAAACTGATTTTTAGGAAACCAAATAGAGAGATTGAGTCTGGTAGGAAGTACCTGCAATCTAGCTCTTACTGTAAAAGTAATAATGTCCTCACTTAACAAAGTGTTCTTCAAAAATGAGTGTGAGACAGAGTGATCAGCAGAGGGGAGGCATGCAAGTTTTCCCTGAAGTTTCAATCCAACCCAGTGTTGTTTTTGTCGATGTTGATGTAAATCCAAAAGTACGTCATATCCCTGCAGATGTTAACGAGTGACTACTGTCACCACATGTGGCTGTTGCTTTAACAAAGGTCAAAGGGTCAGTAATAATGTCTTCTGAGACTTTCACAGACTCTGAGTCAGACCGCACCCACTCCAGTGATACTCCAGATTGAACACAAAGATCATTAAAGTCCGGCCAGTCTGACCAAACACCAAAACCAGCCGATTGAGTGTAAAGTTTCCCACTGGATTTTCTTCTGAAACCAAGGAAGTGGGGCTCCGACTCCTTGGCCAACGGCACCCTGCGATTTCTTAGATCCAAGAACAGAGAGGATCGGGCCAACTCCCCGACATCTGTATCGTCGTTATTCAGCATGTTCAGAAGATGGGAAATCTGCATGCTGGTGTAAAACCATGTCACAATTGGTACCCCCAACCCTCCCTCCCATTGAGGATGAAAGATAATATCACGAGTGCTATGTGTATTATGTCCAAACAACTTTCACACTAAGCTTACTGTTTTGTTTTTCATTTCACGTGAATATGGACATTGGAGAACAGGTGTTGTACTTTAGAATTAGAATTTTAAAGTTTTACTTAATTAATATTGCATATAGGAATTTAAAGTCTGTTATATTTGACCTGTGCTTCTCTCTCCTTTATCTTAAATGTGTGCTCTCACTGTGCGTGTGTGTGTGTGTGTGTGCGTGCGTGTGTGTGTGTGTGTGTGTGTGTGTGTGTGTGTGTGTGCGTGTGTGTCTATGTCTATGTGTGTTAGTACGTGTGCATATTGTGTGTGTGGAGTGTTTTGTATTTGGGTATATCTGTCTTCTGTGTTTTCACCTTTTTCTTGTTTTTACAGGTACAACTTTAATTGTTTTGCTTATAGTCAATATGTCTTATGTACAGCTGCTTTGTAACAATGAAAATTGTAAAAAGCACTATACTGTATAAATAAAGTTGAGTTGAGTTGAGTACGTTAGACAGTGCCACCTGTCTTATAGCCTCTAACTTCATGATAAGTGGGCAGTGGGCATTTGTCAATCAAATCTAACTTAGTTAAAAATTCAGACTCAATTATGTTCACTTGCTCTTTTCATTCTCCTGCAATGTTCATTTTATGTCCAAGATAAGTGTATGTTTCATGAAGAGAATATACACACAAAGATTTTGTTGCTACTGTAAACTCAGGACTTTTATCAGTTTTTGAATGATACCATCTGTTCCTGTTGTGATTATTTTTGCTGTGAAGAATCACTCTCAAAGCTGTGAGTTCCATTGCCAAAGGAAGACTTTAATATCAAAGATACAAAGCCGAGTTGCCTGCAGAACAACTGAACAACTCTGGTTGGGGGAAGACCTTTATAGTGGTCCTCACACACACACATACTTCAACCTAAGTTATTGGGGGTTACCATTACTTGAAACAGTTATCTCACTTCAGCAGTCCTAGCTGGTGAGGTGGCAATAATAACAAAGGACTCTGGTACTTACGACTAGAGATGAACTAACAAAGAACAGACCTTACTATGTAGAGATAAACGTATAATAGTAAAATAATGGGTATATGATTCCTTTATATTTTGGTTAATAAAATCTTCAACATTCCCTCCACTCCCCCTCTCATACAGGAGATCACATTTAGTGTCTTTAATCTCCAGACCAGACCATTTCAGAAAAGAGTCTGTTCTAGCCAGCATACTTTTAATTACGCTCTCTTCTCTGGAGGCTATCTGGACATCATCTGCATAGCCCTGTGGGAGAGGTCTGGATAAGTAATCTGTTTCCCACAAATTCCTTCAATAAAGGAGCCTTTATAAAAATCTTTCACTATGTCAATGAACAATTGAGGTAGTTGTATTTCCTCTAATGATTTGATCATGACATTGTGAGACAAAGTTCCGAATGCATCTTTAAAGTCCAAGAAGAAAGAATACAGTCTATGACTCATGCTTAAACTCATCTATCCCTGTTTTTAGGCAAAATACATGCTCATTCATACCTTGCCTATTAATATATGCCTTTTGCTTAGAGAATAGAATGTCAGTCTCCAGTAACCAAGGGAGAACTCTAGCCAGCATACACTTCATAAACACTTTATAGATGGTAGTGAGGATAGATATCTCTCTCCATGTCGATGGATCATCAGGGATATTGTCTTTTTTTGGAATGCTATGGATTAGTGCTCCTTTCCATGAATCTGGTACTCTCTTATTTTCCAAGCAGGCATTTAAAATAGTTGTTAAAGTCTGGCATGTCTGTGTGGTTTTAAACACCTCATATATCACGCCATCTTTAGCACTAGTTTTATTGTTGGGTAGGTTGTTTAGGACAGACTGTACCTCCTCATGTGTAACTAACACACACACACGAACACACACACACACGCACACACATCACATATTAACATTCGAAAGCGCTCATTGGCGTTGCTTTTTTGAATGTGCAATTGTGAATAGTATTCTGTTGATTAAAGTGGTTCGCTATACGCTGCATACTCTAGATACAATTAATTCATTGCATTTGTAAAAATTGAAATTGTATGTTTGTAATTGTATGTAATTTTATGGTTTTAAAGATGTTTTGTAGCATTTAACTCCTACTCAATATAAAACACAACACGCGAATAAAAGTACAGGTGTTTATTGCACAAACTCACCAAAAACAGTATAAAAGTATAAACAACTCTCTGCAGACCTTTTGAACCAAAGCCGTATGATAACTTTATACTAAAAACTCCTGTGTCCGTGAACTCGCATAGTCGGCTCCCGTTCAAACATAAACCGAAACGTTAGCTTTACAGTAATCGATCACGGTAGCCAATAGCGTGTCACATTCAAAGCCGACGTAATGACGCGATCGATCTCGAGACACATGGCAGTTACAGCAGATGTAATGCTCCTTTCGGCAGCAGTTTTTGAAGATCTGAGATTTACGGTGGATGGTAGGGGTGGGAATCGTGAACTATTCTTGACGTACTAATTAGCATACAGAAAACGTCATTACTTCGCATTTGCGTTCAGACTCAGGCTGCGTTCGAAATCGCCTACTTCCATACTATATAGTTGGCGAAAATAAGTATGAGTCATGAATAACCTGAATCCTTTTTGAAGTATGCAAAAAACAGTAGGCGAGAAATACCCGGATACTTCCGCCGAGATTCGTGAGTGTGGATCGGATGGACATTTATCTATCCCATGATGCCACGGGAGTAAAAGTAAATCATATAAATATAGCGGAAAACATTAAGGCGGACGTCTGTTTTTAATGTAAGTGCCAATTAATGAATTTCTCATGACTAAATTATGTTTTTATCAACTCTCACGTGTAAGTTAATACATCATAGGTCAAAGAGCATACGATTCACATGAATATAAAACATGGCGGACGCAGTATGTCTAAAATGTATTCATACTACTCCCACTCATACTATATAGAATATACTGTTTTGACGGCCGATAGGTAGGTACTTATTCAAATTCTGTCATGGCTCTGCTTCATTTAGTCATGTTTTTCTTGGTCCTGTAGCAGAGTCATGACAAAGCCTTTGGTTATGTGTGGAGAGAAACATATTGTTGTCCTTTTGACAATAATATACGTTCTCTCCAGTGTCTCGTCTCTGTTCCCGCCATCTCGTTTCCTCGTTATCTTTCCCTGAGTGTTTAATTACCCACACCTGCCCCGTGTCGTTACCCTTTGTCTGTCTTCCCTATATAATACCCTCATGTTTCATTGTCCTGTGTCGGTCATTGCGTGTGCTATGTGTTGTCTTCAGTTGTCTTGGTCTTGTCCAGCGTTAGCGTTATTGCCTGTGCCTGTGCCTGTGCCTGTGCCTGTGCCTGTGCCTGTGCCTGTGCCTGTGCCTGTGCCTGTGCCATCGTCTTAGTAAGTGTTTAGTTTAGTTTAGTTTGTCAAGTGTTTATTCAGTCTAGTGTTTAGTCAGTCTTCGTTCTGTGCTTGTTTATTATTTTCTTGTTGTTGTTTTACCCCATCGCGGGTCCTTGTTTTGTGTTTGTTAAAATAAAGTCTCTTGTATTAACCCCTTAATCACTGCCTGCCTGCATTTGGGTTCTCCACCACGTATTGCATGACAAATTCAGTACGTACTGTCACATATTGTATTTTAATACAACCGAGTGCCCAATAAAGCCATTCTCATTGACACTTTCTGTTGTCAGATATTTAAACAAGTGTATAATAGAAAATAAACGTGATTCTTTAGTGCCACATGTTAAACGGCAGTCACTTTCACGAATTGATATCCTCTGACAAATTCATCATACACATAAGAGAGGAGATTTTGGCAATATTACTGTATTTGTCTCTTGCAGCATGTGTGAGCTGGCTAACAAACTGCATATTTACAGAAGTGTACTCATGTTCTTAAGTCTAAACAGTGACAGGTTTTGGGAAATGCTATATTGCACTCATTGACAATTCAACTGCGGTATGGTGAATTGAACGCGCTGTTTCTCCCTGCCGCTCACTGCACAGATAAGATGCAGAGAAAGACCATCCTGAAATGCATTTCGTTATATTGAAGTTTAGTACAACGGGGCTGAATGGATTTCTCTTTCTCCACTGCTGTGCTGGTGTATGCTCCACTGTATCTCTACGTGAGGTGTGTGCTCTCTAATCTGGACCGGGTGCTGCACCTCACTGGCACCTCACTTTTTTTTCTCCCACCCCTAGTGGATGGTGATCAGTGTTGGGAGTAACGCATTACAAAAGTAACGACATTACAGTAATATCTTATTTTTAGCAACGTATTTCCCCCCGAAATTATTTTTGTATAATTTACCAACACATTCCATTCCCAGAAAAAAACAAATCTGTGATTAAAATACTATATGATTGTAATACTATTTCCTGTTACTGAAATCCGATGGTTGAAATTAATGCAACGGATTCTAATAGAAACAAAACGAAAGTAAGTAGAAAGAGGTTCTGTGTTTTACCCTGTCATTTGGTTATAGTGGGCTCTACAATAATTCACCAGATGGCCGTTTGTCTACTTTTGCGATTCTGACAGCGATTGTTAGTTAAATTGAGCCATGAGCCTTCTCTGCGCTTCTTATATTTGAGGCTCCATATATTTCACTCGAGTATTTAAACGCGTCTGAAAACACAGACTGTGAGCGCTCGACAACGCATGGATGCACATTGTTTGCCTTGATACAGAATTTCCCCTAAGTATTGTCAAACTAGTATTAGTTTCGCAGATAGTTTGTTTAATTCACTTTTTTAATATTGTGGTAGTCCAGGAATATTACCTGATACAGACATTGACACTTGAATCCTAAAGTATTAATTCCTGCATTGTTTTTAGGCATTGTAGACAGACATTCGGCTGTAGCATACAGGTATTTGCCGATTGGTTGATGCGGTATTTGTCCCACCCCTCCTGTGCTGTGATTGGATGGCTGAGTAGAAGTGACATTGATGAGCACAATCATTATGCATTAACACATCGCCCTCCACTGAATGTACAATGAGCAGCAATAAACTATATTTTAGCATTTTAAAATGCATACACTGCTGAAAAAGCGATAGAAACCATCACATACATTCTAATGAATTTAATGGTTATGATGGGAATTTTATTCTACTCGTATGTGTTGGGTTCTGTTGACGAGACCAATAAATCATACTCAAATAATGTCCAAAACACACTACAAAAAATGTATTTTATAAAACCTAATGGATTCCAATTGAGTTTTAATGGAAACCATTAGAATTTCTTTGGTGTTTTTTTTCCAGCAGGGTAGTCATACTTTTGTGGTTATTTTGATCAAAGTAACTCAAAAGTAACACAAAAGTAGTGTAATGCATTACAATTCAAAGACAGTAATATTGTAATGTAACTAATTACTTTTAAATGACAGTAACTAGTAATATATAATTTATTACATTTTGGAGGTAACTTACCCAACACTGATGGTGATCGCTTTTGCATATGTTCCTCGTACAAATTAATCGTTTGTCTTTGGTACACTTGAAATTTTGTATTTTTTAACGAACGTTATGACTGCTTGTATCTTGTGTTTTATATTAAACAATAAACTGTTACGTTACTTACTTGAATAGCATCATCACAGTTATTCAGGCTATTAAACTTATAATCATACCCCACAGCAAAATCATAAGTGTTATTTTTTTGGAGTTGCTTTTAAGTGTTGACATTCAGAGTTGTTTTAACACTGTTTGTGTAAGAACGAACACTTAATGCGGTGACATGAGATAAGTGTTTTTGTTGTTATTTATAGTTAGTGTTGTGTGCCTTTAATTAACTCTCAGACACTGTCCACACCCAACATTTTTAAACCACGCCTATTTTACAATCGAGTCTTCTCCGGGCTGCCGCCATTTTGTCTACCGTTGAGAGCAGCGAGGTAAGACCATTCAGTTCAGCTATATATTTTAAATTAAACATTCTCCGTGTGATATATTAATTTGTTTGACGAATATATGCATCTTTAATGATTTCATTTATATATTACTCTAGTAACATACGTGAAAGGCAACGGTGAAAGACACGGAAAAATTCCCGCCGGAGTTAAGCTAAATTTGCTGAGGTAAGTTAACACTGTTATTTGTCATAAGCATTCAGCCCTATTGTATAATGTAACAATATTTAATAAGTCGCGTTATAATAACCGTTTACAACTACAGCTGTAAATGTTTAAAGTAACGTTAATTGCACTCGTGAGAGCAGGTTTGGTACAAAATCTTTTTCCAAAAAAGTTTTCCTCAGAACCCACCATGTTCGCATTATCTTTAGAAAATGTGTATTAAAGTAACGTTATGTACGTTATTTTTGTCAGGCGCGAGAGGTTTATTGAAACCCACTTAGCACATATTATCTTTAATTTCATCGTATCATCTAAGTATCTTTAACGTCGTGTTTTAACCACGGTTTGAGCCGACGGCGCCATTTCGCAAAAATACGACAGTTCAGTAAGCTGTCCTTAGATTTAAACTAGACTTTAAAAAAGCTTTTCAGTGCACGATATCACACCTAACACCTAGTTTCTTACTCTGGCAGAGACTGTGTAACGTTACTGTTTTTGGCGGAAGGATATGCAGATATTGAGGCGCGTCTCTGTCAGAATCAAATTTTTTAGTTGTAATGTTAAACACCGCCAAAATCAGTGCCTAGTCGCTGCCGTCAGTTTGTGTAT